>NW_025721460.1:0-58500 GCF_922984935.1 Meles meles
AGGGCTGCCCAACGCCGGCCAATTCTCACGAGCGTTCTGCCCAAATCGATCCCGATTTGGGCAGAACGCTCGTGAGAATTGGCCGGAAAACGCCTGGCGAACATACTTCGGGCACCACAGGGCCGCAGGGCGGCCCCCCCCGGGGCCCTGTCCGGGATCGCGGGTCGTCGCGTTCCGGCACCTCCTGGAGGAGCTCTGGGAGGCGTGCCCCGGGGAGGCCGACGCCTCCCGCTCCTCAGCCTCCGGGGGTCCCCTCCCTGGCGCCGGCAGCTGGGGCCGGGCCAGCCCCGAAATCCGGGCCCGGTCCAGGGCCTGCTTGCTCAGCCTTCCGTTGCCAGGGGCCTGAGCCTGGGGGCCTCCCCATGGGGAACGCTGAGTCCCGCGCCACGAGTCCCCCGACCGTCCCGGCGACAACGGCACCTTTCGCGGCTTCGTCCTAGCCGCGGAGTGAGAGACCATTCCGTTTCCCCACAGAGGCCAGCCCCCTCCAGGGGCGCCCCGGCCGACCGCCACGGCGGAGGCGGACGCCCGGCCACGGCGCCTCCTTCCACTCTGCTCGAGGAAAACTCCCCGGCGCCGCTGCTGCCGGCCGCGCCCCATCGTCGCGGCTCGTTTTCCGGGTGGCCGCGCCATGCCCCGAGCGAGAAAGGGCCCTGCTGCACGCGGAACTGGGCGCTGACCAGGGCTGCCCAACGCTGGCCAATTCTCACGAGCGTTCTGCCCAAATCGATCCCGATTTGGGCAGAACGCTCGTGAGAATTGGCCGGAAAACGCCCGGCGAACACACTTCGGGCACCACAGGGCCGAAGGGCGGCCCCCCCCGGAGCCCTGTCCGGGATCGTGGGTCGTCGCGTTCCGTCACCGCCAGGAGGAGCTCCGGGATGCGTGCCCAGGGGAGGCCGACGCCTCCCGCTCCTCAGCCTCCGGGGGTCCCCTCCCTGGCGCCGGCAGCTGGGGCCGGGCCAGCCCCGAAAGCCGGGCCCGGGCCCTGGCCTGCTTGCTCAGCCTTCCGTTGCCAGGGGCCTGAGCCTGGGGGCCTTCCCATGGGGAACCCTGAGTCCCGCGCCACGAGTCTCCCGACTGTCCCAGCGACAACGGCACCTTTCGCGGCTTCGTCCTAGCCGCGGAGTGAGAGACTAGTCCGTTTCCCCACAGAGGCCAGCCCCCTCCAGGGGCACCACGGCCGCCCGCCATGGCGGAGGCGGACGCCCGGCCACGGCGTCTCCATCCACTCTGCTCGGGGAAAACTCCCCGGCGCCGCGGCTGCCGGCCGCGACCCATCGTCACGGCTCGTTTTCCGGGTGGCCGCGCCATGCCCCGAGAAAGAAGGGCCCTGCTGCACGCGGAACTGGGCGCTGACCAGGGCTGACCAACGCCGGCCAATTCTCACGAGCGTTCTGCCCAAATCGATCCCGTTTTGGGCAGAACGCTCGTGAGAATTGGCCGGAAAACGCCCGGCGAACACACTTCGGGCAGCACAGGGCCGCAGGGCGGCCCCCCCGGGGCCCTGTCCGGGATCGCGGGTCGTCGCGTTCCGGCACCTCCAGGAGGAGCTCCGGGAGGCGTGCCCCGGGGAGGCCGACGCCTCCCGCTCCTCAGCCTCTGGGGGTCCCCTCCCTGGCGCCGGCAGCTGGGGCCGGGCCATCCCCGACAGCCGGGCCCGGGCCCGGGCCTGCTTGCTCAGCCTTCCGTTGCCAGGGGCCTGAGCCTGGGGGCCTCCCCATGGGGAACCCTGAGTCCCGCGCCACGAATCCCCCGACCGTCCCGGCGACAACGGCACCTTTCGCGGCTTCGTCCTAGCCGCGGAGTGAGAGACCAGTCCGTTTCCCCACAGAGGCCAGCCCCCTCCAGGGGCACCACGGCCGCCCGCCACGGCGGAGGCGGACGCCCGGCCACGGCGTCTCCATCCACTCTGCTCGGGGAAAACTCCCCGGCGCCGCGGCTGCCGGCCGCGACCCATCGTCACGGCTCGTTTTCCGGGTGGCCGGGCCATGCCCCGAGAAAGAAGGGCCCTGCTGCACGCGGAACTGGGCGCTGACCAGGGCTGACCAACGCCGGCCAATTCTCACGAGCGTTCTGCCCAAATCGATCCCGTTTTGGGCAGAACGCTCGTGAGAATTGGCCGGAAAACGCCCGGCGAACACACTTCTGGCAGCACAGGGCCGCAGGGCGGCCCCCCCCGGGGCCCTGTCCGGGATCGCGGGTCGTCGCGTTCCGGCACCGCCAGGAGGAGCTCCGGGAGGCGTGCCCCGGGGAGGCCGACGCCTCCCGCTCCTCAGCCTCCGGGGGTCCCCACCCTGGCGCCGGCAGCTGGGGCCGGGCCAGCCCCGAAAGCCGTCCCCCGGGCTCGGGCCTGCTTGCTCAGCCTTCCGTTGCCAGGGGCCTGAGCCTGGGGGCCTCCCCATGGGGAACCCTGAGTCCCGCGCCACGAATCCCCCGACCGTCCCGGCGACAACGGCACCTTTCGCGGCTTCGTCCTAGCCGCGGAGTGAGAGACCATTCCGTTTCCCCACAGAGGCCAGCCCCCTCCAGGGGCGCCCCGGCCGCCCGCCACGGCGGAGGCGGACGCCCGGCCACGGCGCCTCCATCCACTCTGCTTGGGGAAAACTTCCCGGCGCCGCGGCTGCCGGCCGCGCCCCATCGTCGCGGCTCGTTTTCTGGGGGGCCGTGCCATGCCCCGAGCGAGAAAGGGCCCTGCTGCACACGGAACTGGGCGCTGACCAGGGCTGCCCAACGCCCGCCAATTCTCACGAGCGTTCTGCCCAAATCGATCCCGATTTGGGCAGAACGCTCGTGAGAATTGGCCGGAAAACGCCCGGCGAACACACTTCGGGCACCACACGGCCGCAGGGCGGCCCCCCCCGGGGCCCTGTCCGGGATCGCCGGTCGTCGCGTTCCGGCACCGCCAGGAGGAGCTCCGGGACGCGTGCCCCGGGGAGGCCAACGCCTCCCGCTCCTCAGCCTCCGGGGTACCCTCCCTGGCGCCGGCAGCTGGGGCCGGGCCAGCCCCGAAAGCCGGGCCCGGGCCCGGGCCTGTTTGCTCAGCCTTCCGTTGCCAGGGGCCTGAGCCTGGGGGCCTCCCCATGGGGAACCCTGAGTCCCGCGCCACGAGTCCCCCGACCGTCCCGGCGACAACGGCACCTTTCGCGGCTTCGTCCTAGCCGCGGAGTGAGAGACCAGTCCGTTTCCCCACAGAGGCCAGCCCCCTCCAGGGGCGCCCCGGCCACCCGCCACGGCGGAGGCGGACGCCCGGCCACGGCGCCTCCATCCACTCTGCTCGGGGAAAACTCCCAGGCGCCGCGGCTGCCGGCCGCGCCCCATCGTCGCGGCTCGTTTTCCGGGTGGCCGCGCCATGCCCCGAGCTAGAAATGGCCCTGCTGCACGCGGAACTGGGCGCTGACCAGGGCTGCACAACGCCGGCCAATTCTCACGAGCGTTCTGCCCAAATCGATCCCGATTTGGGCAGAACGCTCGTGAGAATTGGCCGGAAAACGCCCGGCGAACATACTTCGGGCACCACAGGGCCGCAGGGCGGCCCCCCCCGGGGCCCTGTCCGGGATCGCTGGTCGTCCCGTTCCGGCACCTCCTGGAGGAGCTCCGGGAGGCGTGCCCCGGGGAGGCCGACGCCTCCCGCTCCTCAGCCTCCGGGGGTCCCCTCCCTGGCGCCGGCAGCTGGGGCCGGGCCAGCCCCTAAAGCCGGGCCCGGGCCCGGGCCTGCTTGCTCATCCTTCCGTTGCCAGGGGCCTGAGCCTGGGGGCCTCCCCATGGGGAATCCTGAGTCCCGCGCCACGAGTCCCCCGACCGTCCCGGCGACAACGGCACCTTTCGCGGCTTCGTCCTAGCCGCGGAGTGAGAGACCATTCCGTTTCCCCACAGAGGCCAGCCCCCCTCCAGGGGCGCCCCGGCCGCCCGCCACGGCGGAGGGCGGACGCCCGGCCACGGCGCCGCCATCCACTCTGCTTGAGGAGAACTCCCCGGCGCCGCTGCTGCCGGCCGCGCCCCATCGTCGCGGCTCGTTTTCCGGGTGGCCGCGCCATGCCCCGAGCGAGAAAGGGCCCTGCTGCACGCGGAACTGGGCGCTGACCAGGGCTGCCCAACGCTGGCCAATTCTCACGAGCGTTCTGCCCAAATCGATCCCGATTTGGACAGAACGCTCGTGAGAATTGGCCGGAAAACGCCCGGCGAACACACTTCGGGCACCACAGGCCCGCAGGGCGGCCCCCCCCCGGAGCCCTGTCCGGGATCGCGGGTCGTCGCGTTCCGTCACCGCCAGGAGGAGCTCCGGGAGGCGTGCCCCGGGGAGGCCGACGCCTCCCGCTCCTCAGCCTCCGGGGTCCCCTCCCTGGCGCCGGCAGCTGGGGCCGGGCCAGCCCCGAAACCCGGGCCCGGGCCCGGGCCTGCTTGCTCAGCCTTCCGTTGCCAGGGGCCTGAGCCTGGGGGCCTCCCCATGGGGAACCCTGAGTCCCGCGCCACGAGTCCCCCGACCGTCCCGGCGACAACGGCACCTTTCGCGGCTTCGTCCTAGCCGCGGAGTGAGAGACCAGTCCGTTTCCCCACAGAGGCCAGCCCCCTCCAGGGGCGCCCCGGCCACCCGCCACGGCGGAGGCGGACGCCCGGCCACGGCGTCTCCATCCACACTGCTCGGGGAAAACTCCCAGGCGCCGCGGCTGCCGGCCGCGCCCCATCGTCGCGGCTCGTTTTCCGGGTGGCCGCGCCATGCCCCGAGCGAGAAAGGGCCCTGCTGCACGCGGAACTGGGCACTGACCAGGGCTGCCCAACGCTGGCCAATTCTCACGAGCGTTCTGCCCAAATCGATCCCGATTTGGGCAGAACGCTCGTGAGAATTGGCCGGAAAACGCCCGGCGAACACACTTCTGGCACCACAGGGCCGCAGGGCGGCCCCCCCCGGAGCCCTGTCCGGGATCGCGGGTCGTCGCGTTCCGTCACCGCCAGGAGGAGCTCCGGGAGGCGTGCCCCGGGGAGGCCGACGCCTCCCGCTCCTCAGCCTCCGGGGGTCCCCTCCCTGGCGCCGGCAGCTGGGGCCGGGCCAGCCCCGAAAGCCGGGCCCGGTCCCGGGCCTGCTTGCTCAGCCTTCCGTTGCCAGGGGCCTGAGCCTGGGGGCCTCCCAATGGGGAACCCTGAGTCCCGCGCCACGAGTCCCCCGACCGTCCCGGCGACAACGGCACCTTTCGCGGCTTCGTCCTAGCCGCGGAGTGAGAGACCAGTCCGTTTCTCCACAGAGGCCAGCCCCCTCCAGGGGCTCCCCGGCCGCCCGCCACGGCGGAGGCGGACGCCCGGCCACGGCGCCTCCATCCAATCTGCTCGGGGAAAACTGCCCGGCGCCGCGGCTGCCGGCCGCGCCCCATTGTCGCGGCTCGTTTTCCGGGTGGCCGCGCCATGCCCCGAGCGAGAATGGGCCCTGCTGCACGCGGAACTGGGCGCTGACCAGGGCTGCCCAACGCCGGCCAATTCTCACGAGCGTTCTGCCCAAATCGATCCCGATTTGGGCAGAACGCTCGTGAGAATTGGCCGGAAAACGCCCGGCGAACACACTTCGGGCACCACAGGGCTGCAGGGCGGCCCCCCCCGGGGCCCTGTCCGGGAACGCCTGTCGTCGCGTTACGGCACCGCCAGGAGGAGCTCCGGGAGGCGTGTCCCGGGGAGGCCGATGCCTCCCGCTCCTCAGCCTCTGGGGGTCCCCTCCCTGGCGCCGGCAGCTGGGGCCAGGCCGGCCCCGAAAGCCGGGCCCGGGGCCGGGCCTGCTTGCTCAGCCTTCCGTTGCCAGGGGCCTGAGCCTGGGGGCCTCCCCATGGGTAACCCTGAGTCCCGCGCCACGAGTCCCCCGACCGTCCCGGCGACTACGGCACCTTTCGCGGCTTCGTCCTAGATGCGGAGTGAGAGACCAGTCCGTTTCCCCACAGAGGCCAGCCCCCTCCAGGGGCGCCCCGGCCGCCCGCCACGGCGGAGGACGCCCGGCCACGGCGCCTCCATCCACTCTGTTCGGGGAAAACTCCCCGGCGCCGCGGCTGCCTGCCGCGCCCCATCGTCGCGGCTCGTTTTCCGGGTGGCCGCGCCATGCCCCGAGCGAGAAAGGGCCCTGCTGCACGCGGAACTGGGCGCTGACCAGGGCTGCCAACGCCGGCCAATTCTCACGAGCGTTCTGCCCAAATCGATCCCGATTTGGGCAGAACGCTCATGAGAATTGGCCGGAAAACGCCCGGCGAACACACTTCGGGCACCACAGGGCTGCAGGTGGCCCCCCCCGGGGCCCTGTCCGGGATCGCCTGTCGTCGCGTTCCGGCACCGCCAGGAGGAGCTCCGGGAGGCGTGCCCCAGGGAGGCCGACGCCTCCCGCACCTCAGCCTCCGGGGGTCCCCTCCCTGGCGCCGGCAGCTGGGGCCGGGCCAGCCCCGAAAGCCGGGCCCGGTCCCGGGCCTGCTTGCTCAGCCTTCCGTTGCCAGGGGCCTGAGCCTGGGGGCCTCCCAATGGGGAACCCTGAGTCCCGCGCCACGAGTCCCCCGACCGTCCCGGCGACAACGGCACCTTTCGCGGCTTCGTCCTTGCCGCGGAGTGAGAGACCAGTCCGTTTCTCCACAGAGGCCAGCCCCCTCCAGGGGCTCCCCGGCCGCCCGCCACGGCGGAGGCGGACGCCCGGCCACGGCGCCTCCATCCAATCTGCTCGGGGAAAACTGCCCGGCGCCGCGGCTGCCGGCCGCGCCCCATTGTCGCGGCTCGTTTTCCGGGTGGCCGCGCCATGCCCCGAGCGAGAATGGGCCCTGCTGCACGCGGAACTGGGCGCTGACCAGGGCTGCCCAACGCCGGCCAATTCTCACGAGCGTTCTGCCCAAATCGATCCCGATTTGGGCAGAACGCTCGTGAGAATTGGCCGGAAAACGCCCGGCGAACACACTTCGGGCACCACAGGGCTGCAGGGCGGCCCCCCCCGGGGCCCTGTCCGGGATCGCCTGTCGTCGCGTTACGGCACCGCCAGGAGGAGCTCCGGGAGGCGTGTCCCGGGGAGGCCGATGCCTCCCGCTCCTCAGCCTCTGGGGGTCCCCTCCCTGGCGCCGGCAGCTGGGGCCAGGCCGGCCCCGAAAGCCGGGCCCGGGGCCGGGCCTGCTTGCTCAGCCTTCCGTTGCCAGGGGCCTGAGCCTGGGGGCCTCCCCATGGGTAACCCTGAGTCCCGCGCCACGAGTCCCCCGACCGTCCCGGCGACTACGGCACCTTTCGCGGCTTCGTCCTAGATGCGGAGTGAGAGACCAGTCCGTTTCCCCACAGAGGCCAGCCCCCTCCAGGGGCGCCCCGGCCGCCCGCCACGGCGGAGGACGCCCGGCCACGGCGCCTCCATCCACTCTGTTCGGGGAAAACTCCCCGGCGCCGCGGCTGCCTGCCGCGCCCCATCGTCGCGGCTCGTTTTCCGGGTGGCCGCGCCATGCCCCGAGCGAGAAAGGGCCCTGCTGCACGCGGAACTGGGCGCTGACCAGGGCTGCCAACGCCGGCCAATTCTCACGAGCGTTCTGCCCAAATCGATCCCGATTTGGGCAGAACGCTCGTGAGAATTGGCCGGAAAACGCCCGGCGAACACACTTCGGGCACCACAGGGCTGCAGGTGGCCCCCCCCGGGGCCCTGTCCGGGATCGCCTGTCGTCGCGTTCCGGCACCGCCAGGAGGAGCTCCGGGAGGCGTGCCCCAGGGAGGCCGACGCCTCCCGCACCTCAGCCTCCGGGGGTCCCCTCCCTGGCGCCGGCAGCTGGGGCCGGGCCAGCCCCGAAAGCCGGGCCTGGGCCCTGGCCTGCTTGCTCAGCCTTCCGTTGCCAGGGGCCTGAGCCTGGGGGCCTCCCCATGGGGAACCCTGAGTCCCGCGCCACGAGTCCGCCGACCGTCCCGGCGACAACAGCAGCTTTCAAGGCTTCGTCCTAGCCACGGAGTGAGAGACCAGTCCGTTTCCCCACAGAGGCCAGCCCCCTCCAGGGGCGCCCAGGCCGCCCGCCACGGCGGAGGCGGACGCCCGGCCACGGCGCCTCCTTCCACTCTGCTCGGGGAAAACTCCACGGCGCCGCGGCTGCCGGCCGCGCCCCATCGTCGCGGCTCGTTTTCCGGGTGGCCGCGCCATGCCCCGAGCGAGAAAGGGCCCTGCTGCACGCGGAACTGGGCGCTGACCAGGGCTGCCCAACGCCGGCCAATTCTCACGAGCGTTCTGCCCAAATCGATCCCGATTTGGGCAGAACGCTCGTGAGAATTGGCCGGAAAACGCCCGGCGAACACACTTCGGGCACCACAGGGCCGCAGGGCGGCCCCCCCCGGGGCCCTGTCCGGGATCGCGGGTCGTCGCGTTCCGGCACCGCCAGGAGGAGCTCCGGGAGGCGTGCCCCGAGGAGGCCGACGCGTCCCGCTCCTCAGCCTCCGGGTTTCCCCTCCCTGGCGCCGGCAGCTGGGGCCGGGCCAGCCCCGAAAGCCGGGCCCGGGCCCGGGCCTGCTTGCTCAGCCTTCCGTTGCCAGGGGCCTGAGCCTGGGGGCCTCCCCATGGGGAACCCTGAGTCCCGCGCCACGAGTCCCCCGACCGTCCCGGCCTCAACGGCACCTTTCGCGGCTTCGTCCTAGCCGCGGAGTGAGAGACCAGTCCGTTTCCCCACAGAGGCCAGCCCCCTCCAGGGGCGCCCCGGCCGCCCGCCACGGCGGAGGCGGACGCCCGGCCACGGCGCCTCCATCCACTCTGCTCGGGGAAAACTCCCCGGCGCCGCGGCTGCCTGCCGCGCCCCATCGTCGCGGCTCGTTTTCCGGGTGGCCGCGCCATGCCCCGAGCGAGAAAGGGCCCTGCTGCACGCGGAACTGGGCGCTGACCAGGGCTGCCAACGCCGGCCAATTCTCACGAGCGTTCTGCCCAAATCGATCCCGATTTGGGCAGAACGCTCGTGAGAATTGGCCGGAAAACGCCCGGCGAACACACTTCGGGCACCACAGGGCTGCAGGTGGCCCCCCCCGGGGCCCTGTCCGGGATCGCCTGTCGTCGCGTTCCGGCACCGCCAGGAGGAGCTCCGGGAGGCGTGCCCCAGGGAGGCCGACGCCTCCCGCTCCTCAGCCTCCGGGGGTCCCCTCCCTGGCGCCGGCAGCTGGGGCCGGGCCAGCCCCGAAAGCCGGGCCTGGGCCCTGGCCTGCTTGCTCAGCCTTCCGTTGCCAGGGGCCTGAGCCTGGGGGCCTCCCCATGGGGAACCCTGAGTCCCGCGCCACGAGTCCGCCGACCGTCCCGGCGACAACAGCACCTTTCAAGGCTTCGTCCTAGCCACGGAGTGAGAGACCAGTCCGTTTCCCCACAGAGGCCAGCCCCCTCCAGGGGCGCCCAGGCCGCCCGCCACGGCGGAGGCGGACGCCCGGCCACGGCGCCTCCTTCCACTCTGCTCGGGGAAAACTCCCCGGCGCCGCGGCGGCCGGCCGCGCCCCATCGTCGCGGCTCGTTTTCCGGGTGGCCGCGCCATGCCCCGAGCGAGAAAGGGCCCTGCTGCACGCGGAACTGGGCGCTGACCAGGGCTGCCCAACGCCGGCCAATTCTCACGAGCGTTCTGCCCAAATCGATCCCTATTTGGGCAGAACGCTCGTGAGAATTGGCCGGAAAACGCCCGGCGAACACACTTCGGGCACCACAGGGCCGCAGGGCGGCCCCCCCCGGGGCCCTGTCCGGGATCGCGGGTCGTCGCGTTCCGGCACCGCCAGGAGGATCTCCGGGAGGCGTGCCCCGGGGAGGCCGACGCCTCCCGCTCCTCAGCCTCCGGGGGTCCCCTCCCTGGCGCCGGCAGCTGGGGCCGGGCCAGCCCCGAAAGCCGGGCCCGGGCCCGGGCCTGCTTGCTCAGCCTTCCGTTGCCAGGGGCCTTAGCCTGGGGGCCTCCCCATGGGGAACACTGAGTCCCGCGCCACGAGTCCCCCGACCCGGCGACAACGGCACCTTTCGCGGCTTCGTCCTAGCCGCGGAGTGAGAGACCAGTCCGTTTCCCCACAGAGGCCAGCCCCCTCCAGGGGCGCCCCGGCCGCCCGCCACGGCGGAGGCGGACGCCCGGCCACGGCGCCTCCATCCAATCTGCTCGGGGAAAACTCCCCAGCGACGCGGCTGCCGGCCGCGCCCCATCGTCGCGGCTCGTTTTCCGGGTGGCCGCGCCATGCCCCGAGCGAGAAGGGCCCTGCTACACGCGGAACTGGGCGCTGACCAGGGCTGCCCAACGCCGGCCTATTCTCACGAGCCAAATCGATCCCGATTTGGGCAGAACGCTCGTGAGAATTGGCCGGAAAACGCCCGGCGAACACACTTCGGGCACCACAGGGCCCCAGGGCGGCCCCCCCCGGGGCCCTGTCCGGGATCGCGGGTGGTCGCGTTCCGGCACCTCCAGGAGGAGGTCCGGGAGGCGTGCCCCGGGGAGGCCGACGCCTCCCGCTCCTCAGCCTCCGGGGGTCACCTCCCTGGCGCCGGCAGCTGGGGCCGGGCCAGCCCCGAAACCCGGGCCCGGGCCCGGGCCTGCTTGCTCAGCCTTCCGTTGCCAGGGGCCTGAGCCTGGGGGCCTCCCCATGGGGAACCCTGAGTCCCGCGCCACGAGTCCCCCGACCGTCCCGGCGACAACGGCACCTTTCGCGGCTTCGTCCTAGCCGCGGAGTGAGAGACCAGTCCGTTTCCCCACAGAGGCCAGCCCCCTCCAGGGGCGCCCCGGACGCCAGCCACGGCGGAGGCGGACGCCCGGCCACGGCGCCTCCATCCACTCTGCTCGGGGAAAACTGTCCGGCGCCGCGGCTGCCGGCCGCGCCCCATCGTCGCGGCTCGTTTTCCGGGTGGCCGCGCCATGCCCCGAGTGAGAAAGGGCCCTGCTGCACGCGGAACTGGGCGCTGACCAGGGCTGCCCAACGCCGGCCAATTCTCACGAGCGTTCTGCCCAAATCGATCCCGATTTGGGCCGAACGCTCGTGAGAATTAGCCGGAAAACGCCCGGCGAACACACTTCGGGCACCACAGGGCCGCATAGCGGCCTCCCCCGGGGCCCTGTCCGGGATCGCGGGTCGTCGCGTTCCGGCACCGCCAGGAGGAGATCCGGGAGGCGTGCCCCGGGGAGGCCGACGCCTCCCACTCCTCAGCCTCCGGGGGTCCCCTACCTGGCGCCGGCAGCTGGGGCCGGGCCAGCCCCGAAAGCCGGGCCCGGGCCCGGTCCTGCTTGCTCAACCTTCCGTTGCCAGGGGCCTGAGCCTGGGGGCCTCCCCATGGGGAACCCTGAGTCCCTCGCCACGAGTCCACCGACCGTCCCGGCGACAACGGCACCTTTCGCGGCTTCGTCCTAGCCGCGGAGTGAGAGACCAGTCCGTTTCCCCACAGAGGCCAGCCCCCTCCAGGGGCGCCCCGGCCGCCCGCCACGGCGGAGGCGGACGCCAGGCCTCGGCGCATCCATCCACTCTGCTCGGGGAAAACTCCCCGGCACTGGGGCCGCCGGCCGCGCCCCATCGTCGCGGCTCGTTTTCCGGGTGGCCGCGCCATGCCCCGAGCGAGAAAGGGCCCTGCTGCACGCGGAACTGGGCGCTGACCAGGGCTGCCCAATGCTGGCCAATTCTCACGAGCGTTCTGCCCAAATCGATCCCGATTAGGGCAGAACACTCGTGAGAATTGGCCGGAAAACGCCCGGCGAACACACTTCGGGCACCACAGGGCCGCAGGGCGGCCCCCCCCGGAGCCCTGTCCGGGATCGCGGGTCGTCGCGTTCCGGCACCGCCAGGAGGAGCTCCGGGAGGCGTGCCACGGGGAGGCCGACGCCTCCCGCTCCTCAGCCTCCGGGGGTCCCCTCCCTGGCGCCGGCAGCTGGGGCCGGGCCAGCCCCGAAAGCCGGGCCCGGGCCCGGGCCTGCTTGCTCCGCCTTCCGTTGCCAGGGGCCTGAGCCTGGGGGCCTCCCCATGGGGAATCCTGAGTCCCGCGCCACGAGTCCCCCGACCCGGCGACAACGGCACCTTTCGCGGCTTCGTCCTAGCCGCGGAGTGAGAGACCAGTCCGTTTCCCCACAGAGGCCAGCCCCCTCCAGGGGCGCCCCGGCCGCCCGCCGCGGCAGAGGCGGACGCCCGGCCACGGCGCCTCCATCCACTCTGCTCGGGGAAAACTGCCCGGCGCCGCGGCTGCCGGCCGCGCCCCATTGTCGCGGCTCGTTTTCCGGGTGGCCGCGCCATGCCCCGAGCGAGAATGGGCCCCGCTGCACGCGGAACTGGGCGCTGACCAGGGCTGCCCAACGCCGGCCAATTCTCACGAGCGTTCTGCCCAAATCGATCCCGATTTGGGCAGAACGCTCGTGAGAATTGGCCGGAAAACGCCCGGCGAACACACTTCGGGCACCACAGGGCTGCAGGGCGGCCCCCCCCGGGGCCCTGTCCGGGATCGCTGGTCGTCGCGTTCCGGCACCTCCAGGAGGAGCTCCAGGACGCGTGCCCCGGGGAGGCCGACGCCTCCCGCTCCTCAGCCCCCGGGGTCCCCTCCCTGGCGCCGGCACCTGGGGCCGGGCCAGCCCCGAAAGCCGGGCCCGGGCCTGGGCCTGCTTGCTCAGCCTTACGTTGCCAGGGGCCTGAGCCTGGGGGCCTCCCCATGGGGAACCCTGAGTCCCTCGCCACGAGTCCACCGACCGTCCCGGCGACAACGGCACCTTTCGCGGCTTCGTCCTAGCCGCGGAGTGAGAGACCAGTCCGTTTCCCCACAGAGGCCAGCCCCCTCCAGTGGCGCCCCGGCCGCCCGCCACGGCGGAGGCGGACGCCAGGCCTCGGCGCCTCCATCCACTCTGCTCGGGGAAAACTCCCCGGCACTGGGGCCGCCGGCCGCGCCCCATGGTCGCGGCTCGTTTTCCGGGTGGCCGCGCCATGCCCCGAGCGAGAAAGGGCACTGCTGCACGCGGAACTGGGCGCTGACCAGGGCTGCCCAACGCCGGCCAATTCTCCCGAGCGTTCTGCCCAAATCGATCCCGATTTGGGCAGAACGCTCGTGAGAATTGGCCGGAAAACGCCCGGCGAACACACTTCGGGCACCACAGGGCCGCAGGGCGGCCCCCCCCGGGGCCCTGTCCGGGATCGCGGGTCGTCGCGGTCCGGCACCTCCAGGAGGAGCTCCGGGAGGCGTGCCCCGGGGAGGCCGACGCCTCCCGCTCCTCAGCCTCCGGGGGTCCCCTCCCTGGCGCCGGCCGCTGGGGCCGGGCCAGCCCCGAAAGCCGGGCCCGGGCCCTGGCCTGCTTGCTCAGCCTTCCGTTGCCAGGGGCCTGAGCCTGGGGGCCTCCCCATGGGGAACCCTGAGTCCCGCGCCACGAGTCCCCCGACCGTCCCGGCGACAACGGCACCTTTCGCGGCTTCGTCCTAGCCGCGGAGTGAGAGACTAGTCCGTTTCCCCACAGAGGCCAGCCCCCTCCAGGGGCACCCCGGCCTCCCGCCACGGCGGAGGCGGTCCCCGGCCTCGGCGCCTCCATCCACTCTGCTCGGGGAAAACTCCCCGGCGCCGCGGCTGCCGGCCGCGTCCCATCGTCGCGGCTCGTTTTCTGGGTGGCCGCGCCATGCCCCGAGCGAGAAGGGCCCTGCTGCACGCGGAACTGGGCGCTGACCACGGCTGCCCAACGCCGGCCAATTCTCACGAGCGTTCTGCCCAAATCGATCCCGATTTGGGCAGAACGCTCGTGAGAATTGGCCGGAAAACGCCCGATGAACACACTTCGGGCTCCACAGGGCCGCAGGGCGGCCCCCCCTGGGGCCCTGTCCGGGATCGCGTGTCGTCGCGTTCCGGCACCGCCAGGAGGAGCTCCGGGATGCGTGCCCCGGGGATGCCGACGCCTCCCGCTCCTCAGCCTCCGGGGGTCCCCTCCCTGGCGCCGGCAGCTGGGGCCGGGCCAGCCCCGAAAGCCGGGCCCGGGCCCGGGCCTCCTTGCTCAGCCTTCCGTTGCCAGGGGCCTGAGCATGGGGGCCTCCCCATGGGGAACCCTGAGTCCCGCGCCACGAGTCCCCCGACCGTCCCGGCGAGAACGGCACCTTTCGCGGCTTCGTCCTAGCCGCGGAGTGAGAGACCAGTCCGTTTCCCCACAGAGGCCAGCCCCCTCCAGGGGCGCCCCGGCCGCCCGCCACGGCGGAGGCGGACGCCCGGCCACGGCGCCTCCATCCATTCTGCTCGGGGAAAACTGCCCGGCGCCGCGGCTGCCGGCCGCGCCCCATCGTCGCGGCTCGTTTTCCGGGTGGCCGCGCCATGCCCCGAGCGAGAAAGGGCCCTGCTGCACGCGGAACTGGGCGCTGACCAGGGCTGCCCAACGCCGGCCAATTCTCACGAGCTTTCTGCCCAAATCGATCCCGATTTGGGCAGAACGCTCGTGAGAATTGGCCGGAAAACGCCCGGCGAACACACTTCGGGCACCACAGGGCCGCAGGGCGGCCCCCCCCCGGAGCCCTGTCCGGGATCGCGGGTCGTCGCGTTCCGGCACCGCCAGGAGGATCTCCGGGAGGCGTGCCCCGGGGAGGCCGACGCCTCCCGCTCCTCAGCCTCCGGGGGTCCCCTCCCTGGCGCCGGCAGCTGGGGCCGGGCCAGCCCCGAAAGCTGGGCCCGGGCCCGGGCCTGCTTGCTCAGCCTTCCGTTGCCAGGGGCCTGAGCCTGGGGGCCTCCCCATGGGGAACCCTCAGTCCCGCGCCACGAGTCCCCCGACCGTCCCGGTGACAACGTCACCTTTCGCGGCTTCGTCCTAGCCGCGGAGTGAGAGACCAGTCCGTTTCCCCACAGAGGCCAGCCCCCTCCAGGGGCGCCCCGGCCGCCCGCCACGGCGGAGGCGGACGCCAGGCCACGGCGCCTCCATCCACTCTGCTCGGGGAAAACTCCCCGGCGCTGGGGCCGCCGGCCGCGCCCCATCGTCGCGGCTCTTTTTCCGGGTGGCTGCGCCATGCCCCGAGCGAGAAAGGGCCCTGCTGCACGCGGAACTGGGCGCTGACCAGGGCTGCCCAACGCTGGCCAATTCTCACGAGCGTTCTGCACAAATCGATCCCGATTTGGGCAGAACGCTCGTGAGAATTGGCCGGAAAACGCCCGGCGAACACACTTCGGGCAACACAGGGCCGCAGGGCGCCCCCCCCGGGGCCCTGTCCGGGATCGCGGGTCTTCGCGTTCCGGCACCGCCAGGAGGAGCTCCGGGAGGCGTGCCCCGGGGAGGCCGAGGCCTCCCGCTCCTCAGCCTCCGGGGGTCCCCTCCCTGGCGCCGGCAGCTGGGGCCGGGCCAGCCCCGAAAGCCTGGCCCGGGCCCGGGCCTGCTTGCTCAGCCTTCCGTTGCCAGGGGCCTGAGCCTGGGGGCCTCCCCATGGGGAACCCTGAGTCCGGCGCCACGAGTCCGCCGACCGTCCCGGCACAACAGCACCTTTCGCGGCTTCGTCCTAGCCACGGAGTGAGAGACCAGTCCTTTTCCCCACAGAGGCCAGCCCCCACCAGGGGCGCCCCGGCCGCCCGCCACAGCGGAGGCGGACGCCCGGCCACGGCGCCTCCATCCACTCTGCTCGGGGAAAACTCCCCGACGCCGAGGCTGCCGGTCGCGCCCCATCGTCGTGGCTCGTTTTCCGGGTGGCCGCGCCATGCCCCGTGCGAGATGGGCCCTGCTGCACGCGGAACTGGGCGCTGACCAGGGCTGCCCAACGCCGGCCAATTCTCACGAGCGTTCTGCCCAAATCGATCCCGATTTGGGCAGAACGCTCGTGAGAATTGGCCGGGAAAACGCCCGGCGAACAAACTTCGGGCACCACAGGGCCGCAGGGCGGCCCCCCCCGGGGCCCTGTCCGGGATCGCGGGTCGTCGCGTTCCGGCACCGCCAGGAGGAGCTCCGGGATGCGTGCCCCGGGGATGCCGACGCCTCCCGCTCCTCAGCCTCCGGGGGTCCCCTCCCTGGCGCCGGCAGCTGGGGCCGGGCCAGCCCCGAAAGCCGGGCCCGGGCCCGGGCCTCCTTGCTCAGCCTTCCGTTGCCAGGGGCCTGAGCATGGGGGCCTCCCCATGGGGAACCCTGAGTCCCGCGCCACGAGTCCCCCGACCGTCCCGGCGAGAACGGCACCTTTCGCGGCTTCGTCCTAGCCGCGGAGTGAGAGACCAGTCCGTTTCCCCACAGAGGCCAGCCCCCTCCAGGGGCGCCCCGGCCGCCCGCCACGGCGGAGGCGGACGCCCGGCCACGGCGCCTCCATCCATTCTGCTCGGGGAAAACTGCCCGGCGCCGCGGCTGCCGGCCGCGCCCCATCGTCGCGGCTCGTTTTCCGGGTGGCCGCGCCATGCCCCGAGCGAGAAAGGGCCCTGCTGCACGCGGAACTGGGCGCTGACCAGGGCTGCCCAACGCCGGCCAATTCTCACGAGCTTTCTGCCCAAATCGATCCCGATTTGGGCAGAACGCTCGTGAGAATTGGCCGGAAAACGCCCGGCGAACACACTTCGGGCACCACAGGGCCGCAGGGCGGCCCCCCCCGGAGCCCTGTCCGGGATCGCGGGTCGTCGCGTTCCGGCACCGCCAGGAGGATCTCCGGGAGGCGTGCCCCGGGGAGGCCGACGCCTCCCGCTCCTCAGCCTCCGGGGGTCCCCTCCCTGGCGCCGGCAGCTGGGGCCGGGCCAGCCCCGAAAGCTGGGCCCGGGCCCGGGCCTGCTTGCTCAGCCTTCCGTTGCCAGGGGCCTGAGCCTGGGGGCCTCCCCATGGGGAACCCTCAGTCCCGCGCCACGAGTCCCCCGACCGTCCCGGTGACAACGTCACCTTTCGCGGCTTCGTCCTAGCCGCGGAGTGAGAGACCAGTCCGTTTCCCCACAGAGGCCAGCCCCCTCCAGGGGCGCCCCGGCCGCCCGCCACGGCGGAGGCGGACGCCAGGCCACGGCGCCTCCATCCACTCTGCTCGGGGAAAACTCCCCGGCGCTGGGGCCGCCGGCCGCGCCCCATCGTCGCGGCTCTTTTTCCGGGTGGCTGCGCCATGCCCCGAGCGAGAAAGGGCCCTGCTGCACGCGGAACTGGGCGCTGACCAGGGCTGCCCAACGCTGGCCAATTCTCACGAGCGTTCTGCACAAATCGATCCCGATTTGGGCAGAACGCTCGTGAGAATTGGCCGGAAAACGCCCGGCGAACACACTTCGGGCAACACAGGGCCGCAGGGCGCCCCCCCCGGGGCCCTGTCCGGGATCGCGGGTCTTCGCGTTCCGGCACCGCCAGGAGGAGCTCCGGGAGGCGTGCCCCGGGGAGGCCGAGGCCTCCCGCTCCTCAGCCTCCGGGGGTCCCCTCCCTGGCGCCGGCAGCTGGGGCCGGGCCAGCCCCGAAAGCCTGGCCCGGGCCCGGGCCTGCTTGCTCAGCCTTCCGTTGCCAGGGGCCTGAGCCTGGGGGCCTCCCCATGGGGAACCCTGAGTCCGGCGCCACGAGTCCGCCGACCGTCCCGGCACAACAGCACCTTTCGCGGCTTCGTCCTAGCCACGGAGTGAGAGACCAGTCCTTTTCCCCACAGAGGCCAGCCCCCACCAGGGGCGCCCCGGCCGCCCGCCACAGCGGAGGCGGACGCCCGGCCACGGCGCCTCCATCCACTCTGCTCGGGGAAAACTCCCCGACGCCGAGGCTGCCGGTCGCGCCCCATCGTCGTGGCTCGTTTTCCGGGTGGCCGCGCCATGCCCCGTGCGAGATGGGCCCTGCTGCACGCGGAACTGGGCGCTGACCAGGGCTGCCCAACGCCGGCCAATTCTCACGAGCGTTCTGCCCAAATCGATCCCGATTTGGGCAGAACGCTCGTGAGAATTGGCCGGAAAACGCCCGGCGAACAAACTTCGGGCACCACAGGGCCGCAGGGCGGCCCCCCCCGGGGCCCTGTCCGGGATCGCGGGTCGTCGCGTTCCGGTACCGCCAGGAGGAGCTCCGCGACGCATGCCCCGGGGAGGCCGACGCCTCCCGCTCCTCAGCCTCCGGGGGTCCCCTCCCTGGCGCCGGCAGCTGGGGCCGGACCAGCCCGGAAAGCCGGGCCCGGGCCCGGGCCTGCTTGCTCAGCCTTCCGTTGCCAGGGGCCTGAGCATGGGGGCCTCCCCATGGGGAACTCTGAGTCCCGCGCCACGAGTCCCCCGACCGTCCCGGCGACAACGGCACCTTTCGCGGCTTCGTCCTAGCCGCGGAGTGAGAGACCAGTCCGTTTCCCCACGGAGGCCAGCCCCCTCCAGGGGCGCCCCGGCCGCCCGCCACGGCGGAGGCGGACGCCCGGCCACGGCGCCTCCATCCACTCTGCTAGGGGAAAACTCCCCGGCGCCGCGGCTGCCGGCCGCGCCCCATCGTCGCGGCTCGTTTTCCGGGTGGCCGCGCCATGCCCCGAGCGAGAAGGGCCCTGCTGCACGCGGAACTGGGCGCTGACCAGGGCTGCCCATGGCCAATTCTCACGAGCGTTCTGCCCAAATCGATCCCGATTTGGGCAGAACGCTCGTGAGAATTGGCCGGAAAACGCCCGGCGAACACACTTCGGGCACCACAGGGCCGCAGGGCGGCCCCCCCCCGGGGCCCTGTCCGGGATCGCGGGTCGTCGCGTTCCGGCACCGCCAGGAGGAGCTCCGGGAGGCGTGCCCCGGGGAGGCCGACGCCTCCCGCTCCTCAGCCTCCGGGGGTCCCCTCCCTGGCGCCGGAAGCTGGTTCCGGGCCAGCCCCGAAAGCCGGGCCCGGGCCCGGGCCTGCTTGCTCAGCCTTCCGTTGCCAGGGGCCTGAGCCTGGGGGCCTCCCCATGGGGAACCCTGAGTCCCGCGCCACGAGTCCCCCGACCGTCCCGGCGACAACGGCACCTTTCGCGGCTTCGTCCTAGCCGCGGAGTGAGAGACCAGTCCGTTTCCCCACAGAGGCCAGCCCCCTCCAGGGGCGCCCCGGCCGCCCGCCACGGCGGAGGCGGACGCCCGGCCACGGCGCCTCCATCCACTCTGCTTGGGGAAAACTGACCTGCGCCGCGGCTGCCGGCCGCGCCCCATCGTCGCGGCTCGTTTTCTGGGTGGCCGCGCCATGCCCCAAGCGAGAAGGGCCCTGCTGCACGCGGAACTGGGCGCTGACCAGGGCTGCCCAACGCCGGCCAATTCTCACGAGCGTTCTGCCCAAATCGATCCCGATTTGGGCAGAACGCTCGTGAGAATTGGCCGGAAAACGCCCGGCGAACACACTTCGGGCACCACAGGGCCGCAGGGAGGCCCCCCACGGGGCCCTGTCCGGGATCGCGGGTCGTCGCGTTCCGGCACCGCCAGGAGGAGCTCCGGGAGGCGTGCCCCGGGGAGGCCGACGCCTCCCGCTCCTCAGCCTCCGGGGGTCCCCTCCCTGGCGCCGGCAGCTGGGGCCGGGCCAGCCCCGAAAGCCGGGCCCGGGCCCGGGCCTGCTTGCTCAGCCTTCCGTTGCCAGGGGCCTGAGCCTGGGGGCATCCCCATGGGGAACCCTGAGTCCCGCGCCACGAGTCCCCCGACCGTCCGGGCGACAACGGCACCTTTCGCGGCTTCGTCCTTGCCGTGGTGAGAGACCAGTCCGTTTCCCCACAGAGGCCAGCCCCCTCCAGGGGCGCCCCGGCCGCCCGCCACGGCGGAAGCGGACGCCCGGCCACGGGACCTCCATCCACTCTGCTCGGGGAAAATTGCCCGGCCTCGCGGCTGCCGGCCGCGTCCCATCGTCGCGGCTCGTTTTCTGGGTGGCCGCGCCATGCCCCAAGCGAGAAAGGGCCCTGCTGCACGCGGAACTGGGCGCTGACCAGGGCTGCCCAACGCCGGCCAATTCTCACGAGCTTCTGCCCAAATCGATCCCGATTTGGGCAGAACGCTCGTGAGAATTGGCCGGAAAACGCCCGGCGAACACACTTCGGGCACCACAGGGCCGCAGGGCGGCCCCCCCCGGGGCCCTGTCCGGGATCGCGGGTCGTCGCGTTCCGGCACCGCCAGGAGGAGCTCCGGGAGGCGTGCCCCGGGGAGGCCGACGCCTCCCGCTCCTCAGCCTCCGGGGGTCCCCTCCCTGGCGCCGGCAGCTGGGGCCGGGCCAGCCCCGAAAGCCGGGCCCGGGCCCTGAACTGCTTGCTCAGCCTTCCGTTGCCAGGGGCCTGAGCCTGGGGGCATCCCCATGGGGAACCCTCAGTCCCGCGCCACGAGTCCCCCGACCGTCTCGGCGACAACGGCACCTTTCGCGGCTTCGTACTGGCAGCGGAGTGAGAGACCAGTCCGTTTCCCCACAGAGGCCAGCCCCCTCCAGGGGCGCCCCGGCCGCCCGCCACGGCGGAGGCGGACGCCTGGCCACGGCGCCTCCATCCACTCTGCTCGGGGAAACTCCCCGGCGCCGCGGCTGCCGGACGCGCCCCAACGTCGCGGCTCGTTTTCCGGGTGGCCGCGCCATGCCCCGAGCGAGAAGGGCCCTGCTGCACGCGGAACTGGGCGCTGACCAGGGCTGCCCAACGCCGGCCAATTCTCACGAGCGTTCTGCCCAAATCGATCCCGATTTGGGCAGAACGCTCGTGAGAATTGTCCGGAAAACGCCCAGCGAACACACTTCGGGCACCACAGGGCCGCAGGGCGGCCCCCCCCGGAGCCCTGTCCGGGATCGCGGGTCGTCGCGTTCCGGCACCGCCAGGAGGATCTCCAGGAGGCGTGCCCCGGGGAGGCCGACGCCTCCCGCTCTTCAGCCTCCGGGGGTCCCCTCCCTGGCGCCGGCAGCTGGGGCCGGGCCAGCCCCGAAAGCCCGGCTCGGGCCCGGGCCTGCTTGCTCAGCCTTCCGTTGCCAGGGGCCTGAGCCTGGGGGCCTCCCCATGGGGAACCCTGAGTCCCGCGCCACGAGTCCCCCCGACCGTCCCGGCGACAACGGCACCTTTCGCGGCTTCGTCCTAGCCGCGGAGTGAGAGACCAGTCCGTTTCCCCACAGAGGCCAGCCCCCTCCAGGGGCGCCCCGGCCGCCCGCCACGGCGGAGGCGGACGCCCGGCCACGGCGCCTCCATCCACTCTGCTCGGGGAAAACTGCCAGGCGCCGCGGCTGCCGGCCGCGCACCATCATCGCGGCTCGTTTTTTGGGTGGCCGCGCCATGCCCCGAGCGAGAAAGGGCCCTGCTGCACGCGGAACTGGGCGCTGACCAGGGCTGCCCAACGCCGGCCAATTCTCACGAGCGTTCTGCCCAAATGGATCCCGATTTGGGCAGAACGCTCGTGAGAATTGGCCGGAAAACGCCCGGCCAACACACTTCGGGCACCACAGGGCCGCAGGGCGGCCCCCCCTGGGGCCCTGTCCGGGATCGCGGGTCGTCGCGTTCCGGCACCGCCAGGAGGAGCTCCGGGAGGCGTGCCCCGGGGAGGCCGACGCCTCCCGCTCCTCAGCCTCCGGGGGTCCCCTCCCTGGCGCCGGCAGCTGGGGCCGGGGCAGCCCCGAAAGCCGGGCCCGGGCCCGGGCCTGCTTGCTCAGCCTTCCGTTGCCAGGGGCCTGAGCCTGGGGGCCTCCCCATGGGGAACCCTCAGTCCCGCGCCACGAGTCCCCCGACCGTCCCGGCGACAACGTCACCTTTCGCGGCTTCGTCCTAGCCGCGGAGTGAGAGACCAGTCCGTTTCCTCACAGAGGCCAGCCCCCTCCAGGGGCGCCCCGGTCGCCCGCCACGGCAGAGGCGGACGCCAGGCCACGGCGCCTCCATCCACTCTGCTCGGGGGAAAACTCCCCGGCGCCGCGGCTGCCGGCCGCGCCCCATCGTCGCGGCTCGTTTTCCGGGTGGCCGCGCCATGCCCCGAGCGAGAAAGGGCCCTGCTGCACGCGGAACTGGGCGCTGACCAGGGCTGCCCAACGCCGGCCAATGCTCACGAGCGTTCTGCCCAAATCGATCACGATTTGGGCAGAACGCTCGTGAGAATTGGCCGGAAAACGCCCGGCGAACACACTTCGGGCACCACAGGGCCGCAGGGCGGCCCACCCCGGGGCCCTGTCCGGGATCGCGAGTCGTCGCTTTCCGGCACCTCCAGGAGGAGCTCCGGGAGGCGTGCCCCGGGGAGGCCGACGCCTCCCGCTCCTCAGCCTCCGGGGGTCCCCTCCCTGGCGCCAGCAGCTGGGGCCGGGCCAGCCCCGAAAGCCCGGCCCGGGCCCGGGCCTGCTTGCTCAGCCTTCCGTTGCCAGGGGCCTGAGCCTGGGGGCCTCCCCATGGGGAACCCTGAGTCCCTCGCCACGAGTCCCCCGACCGTCCCGGCGACAACGGCACCTTTCGCGGCTTCGTCCTAGCCGCGGAGTGAGAGACCAGTCCGTTTCCCCACATCGGCCAGCCCCCTCCAGGGGCGCCCCGGCCGCCCGCCACGGCGGAGGCGGACGCCCGTCCACGGCGCCTCCATCCACTCTGCTAGGGGAAAACTCCCCGGCGCCGCGGCTGCCGGCCGCGCCCCATCGTCGCGGCTCATTTTCCGGGTGGCCGCGCCATGTCCCGTGCGAGAAGGGCCCTGCTGCACGCGGAACTGGGCGCTGACCAGGGCTGCCCAACGCCGGCCAATTCTCACGAGCGTTCTGCCCAAATCGATCCCGATTTGGGCAGAACGCTCGTGAGAATTGGCCGGAAAACGCCCGGCGAACACACTTCGGGCACCACAGGGCCGCAGGGAGGCCCCCCACGGGGCCCTGTCCGGGATCGCGGGTCGTCGCGTTCCGGCACCGCCAGGAGGAGCTCCGGGAGGCGTGCCCCGGGGAGGCCGACGCCTCCCGCTCCTCAGCCTCCGGGGGTCCCCTCCCTGGCGCCGGCACCTGGGGCCGGGCCAGCCCCGAAAGCCGGGCCCGGGCCCGGGCCTGCTTGCTCAGCCTTCCGTTGCCAGTGGCCTGAGCCTGGGGGCCTCCCCATGGGGAACCCTGAGTCCCGCGCCACGAGTCCCCCGACCGTCCCGGCGACAACGGCACCTTTCGCGGCTTCGTCCTAGCCGCGGAGTGAGAGACCAGTCCGTTTCCCCACAGAGGCCAGCCCCCTCCAGGGGCGCCCCGGCCGCACGCCACGGCGGAGGCGGACGCCCGGCCACGGCGCCTCCATCCACTCTGCTTGGGGAAAACTCCCCGGCGCCGCGGCTGCCGGCCGCGCCCCATCGTCGCGGCTCATTTTCCGGGTGGCCGCGCCATGCCCCGAGCGAGAAGGGCCCTGCTGCACGCGGAACTGGGCGCTGACCAGGGCTGCCCAACGCCCTCCAATTCTCACGAGCGTTCTGCCCAAATCGATCCCGATTTGGGCAGAACGCTCGTGAGAATTGGCCGGAAAACGCCCGGCGAACACACTTCGGGCACCACAGGGCGGCAGGGCGGCCCCCCCCGGGGCCCTCTCCGGGATCGCGAGTCGTCACGTTCCGGCACCGCCAGGAGGAGCTCCGGGACGCGTGCCCCGGGGAGGCCGACGCCTCCCGCTCCTCAGCATCCGGGGGTCCCCTCCCTGGCGCCGGCAGCTGGGGCCGGGCCAGCCCCGAAAGCCCGGCCCGGGCCCGGGCCTGCTTGCTCAGCCTTCCGTTGCCAGGGGCCTGAGCCTGGGGGCCTCCCCATGGGGAACCCTGAGTCCCGCGCCACGAGTCCCCCGACCGTCCCAGCGACAACGGCACCTTTCGCGGCTTCGTCCTAGCCACGGAGTGAGAGACCAGTCCGTTTCCCCACAGAGGCCAGCCCCCTCCAGGGGCGCCCCGGCCGCCCGCCACGGCGGAGGCGGACGCCCGGCCACGGCGCCTCCATCCACTCTGCTTGGGGAAAACTGCCCGGCGCCGCGGCTGCCGACCGCGCCCCATCGTCGCGGCTCGTTTTCTGGGTGGCCGCGCCATGCCCCGAGCGAGAAAGGGCCCTGCTGCACGCGGAACTGGTCGCTGACCAGGGCTGCCCAACGCCGGCCAATTCTCACGAGCGTTCTGATCCCGATTTGGGCAGAACGCTCGTGAGAATTGGCCGGAAAACGCCCGGCGAACACACTTCGGGCACCACAGGGCCGCAGGGCGGCCCCCCCCGGGGCCCTGTCCGGGATCGCGGGTCGTCGCGTTCCGGCACCTCCAGGAGGAGCTCCGGGAGGCGTGTCCCGGGGAGGCCGACGCCTCCCGCTACTCAGCCTCCGGGGGTCCCCTCCCTGGCGCCGGCAGCTGGGGCCAGGCCAGCCCCGAAAGCCGGGCCCGGGCCCAGGCCTGCTTGCTCAGCCTTCCGTTGCCAGGGGCCTGAGCCTGGGGGCCTCCCCATGGGGAACCCTGAGTCCCTCGCCACGAGTCCCCCGACCGTCCCGGCGACAACGGCACCTTTCGCGGCTTCGTCCTAGCCGCGGAGTGAGAGACCAGTCCGTTTCCCCACATAGGCCAGCCCCCTCCAGGGGCGCCCCGGCCGCCCGCCACGGCGGAGGCGGACGCCCGTCCACGGCGCCTCCATCCACTCTACTAGGGGGAAAACTCCCCGGCGCCGCGGCTGCCGGCCGCGCCCCATCGTCGCGGCTCGTTTTCCGGGTGGCCGCGCCATGCCCCGAGCGAGAAGGGCCCTGCGGCATGCAGAACTGGGCGCTGACCAGGGCTGCCCAACGCCGGCCAATTCTCACGAGCCTTCTGCCCAAATCAATCCCGATTTGGGCAGAACGCTCGTGAGAATTGGCCGGAAAACTCCCGGCGAACACACTTCGGGCACCGCAGGGCCGCAGGGCGGCCCCCCCCGGGGCCCTGTCCGGGATCGCGGGTCGTCGTGTTCCGGCACCGGCAGGAGGAGCTCAGGGAGGCGTGCCCCGGGGAGGCCGACGCCTCCCGCTCCTCAGCCTCCGGGGGTCCCCTCCCTGGCGCCGGCAGCTGGGGCCGGGCCAGCCCCGAAAGCCGGGCCCGGGCCCGGGCCTGCTTGCTCAGCCTTCCGTTGCCAGGGGCCTGAGCCTTGGGGCCTCCCCATGGGGAACCCTGAGTCCCAGGCCACGAGTCCCCCGACCGTCCCGGCGACAATTGCACCTTTCGCGACTTCGTCCTAGCCGCGGAGTGAGAGACTAGTCCGTTTCCCCACAGAGGCCAGCCCCCTCCAGGGGCGCCCCGGCCGCCCGCCACGGCGGAGGCGGACGCCCGGCCACGGCGCCTCCATCCACTCTGCTCGGGGAAAACTCCCCGGCGCCGAGGCTGCCGGTCGCGCCCCATCGTCGTGGCTCGTTTTCCGGGTGGCCGCGCCATGCCCCAAGCGAGAAGGGCCCTGCTGCACGCGGAACTGGGCGCTGACCAGGGCTGCCCAACGCCGGCCAATTCTCACGAGCGTTCTGCCCAAATCGATCCCGATTTGGGCAGAACGCTCGTGAGAATTGGCCAGAAAACGCCCGGCGAACACACTTCGGGCACCACAGGGCCGCAGGGCGGCCCCCCCCGGGGCCCTGTCCGGGATCGCGGGTCGTCGCGTTCCGGCACCGCCAGGAGGAGCTCCGGGACGCGTGCCCCGGGGAGGCCGATGCCTCCCGCTCCTCAGCCTCCTGGGGTCCCCTCCCTGGCGCCGGCAGCTGGGGCCGGGCCAGCCCTGAAAGCCGGGCCCGGGCCCGGGCCTGCTTGCTCAGCCTTCCGTTGCCAGGGGCCTGAGCCTGGGGGCCTCCCCATGGGGAACCCTGAGTCCCGCGCCACGAGTCCCCCGACCGTCCCGGCGACAACGGCACCTTTCGCGGCTTCGTCCTAGCCGCGGAGTGAGAGACCAGTCCGTTTCCCCACAGAGGCCAGCCCCCTCCAGGGGCGCCCCGGCCGCCCGCCACGGCGGAGGCGGACGCCCGGCCACGGCGCCTCCATCCACTCTGCTCGGGGAAATCTCCCCGGCGCCTCGGCTGCCGGCCGCGCCCCATCGTCGCGGCTCGTTTTCCGGGTGGCCGCGCCATGCCCCGAGCGAGAAGGGCCCTGCTGCACGCGGAACTGGGCGCTGACCAGGGCTGCCCAACGCCGGCCAATTCTCACGAGCGTTCTGCCCAAATCGATCCCGATTTGGGCAGAACGCTCGTGAGAATTGGCCGGAAAACGCCCGGCGAAAACACTTCGGGCACCACAGGGCCGCAGTGCGGCCCCCCCCGGGGCCCTGTCCGGGATCGCGTGTCGTCGCGTTCCGGCACCACCAGGAGGAGCTCCGGGAGGCGTGCCCCGGGGAGGCCGACGCCTCCCGCTCCTCAGCCACCGGGGGTCCCCTCCCTGGCGCCGGCAGCTGGGGCCGGGCCAGCCCCGAAAGCTGGGCCTGGGCCCGGGCCTGCTTGCTCAGCCTTCCGTTGCCAGGGGCCTGAGCCTGGGGGCCTCCCCATGGGGAACCCTGAGTCCCGCGCCACGAGTCCCCCGACCGTCCCGGCGACAACGGCACCTTTCGCGGCTTCGTCCTAGCCGCGGAGTGAGAGACCAGTCCGTTTCCCCACAGAGGCCAGCCCCCTCCAGGGGCGCCCCGGCCGCCCGCCACGATGGAGGCCGACGCCCGGCCACGGCGCCTCCATCCACTCTGCTCCGGGAAAACTCCCCGGCGCCGCGGCTGCCGGCTGCGCCCCATCGTCGCGGTTCGTTTTCCGGGTGGCCGCGCCATGCCCCGAGCGAGAAAGGGCCCTGCTGCACGCGGAACTGGGCGCTGACCAGGGCTGCCCAACGCTGGCCAATTCTCACGAGCCTTCTGCCCAAATCGATCCCGATATGGGCAGATCGCCCGGCGAACACACTTCGGGCACCACAGGGCCGCAGGGAGGCCCCCCCCGGAGCCCTGTCCGGGATCGCGGGTCGTCGCGTTCCGGCACCGCCAGGAGGAGCTCCGGGAGGCGTACCACGGGGAGGCCGACGCCTCCCGCTCCTCAGCCTCCGGGGGTCCCCTCCCTGGCGCTGGCAGCTGGGGCCGGGCCAGCCCCGAAAGCCGGGCCCGGGCCCGGGACTGCTTGCTCCGCCTTCAGTTGCCAGGGGCCTGAGCCTAGGGGCCTCCCCATGGGGAAACCTGAGTCCCGCGCCACGAGTCCCCCGACCGTCCCGGCGACACCGGCACCTTTCGCGGCTTCGTCCTAGCCGCGGAGTGAGAGACCAGTCCGTTTCCCCACAGAGGCCAGCCCCCTCCAGGGGCGCCCCGGCCGCCCTCCACGGCGGAGGCGGACGCCCGGCCACGGCGCCTCCATCCACTCTGCTCTGGGAAAACTGCCCGGCGCCGCGGCTTCTGGCCGCGCCCCATCGTCGCGGCTCGTTTTCTGGGTGGCCGCGCCATGCCCCGAGCGAGAAAGAGCCCTTCTGCACGCGGAACTGGGCGCTGACCAGGGCTGCCCAACGCCGGCCAATTCTCACGAGCGTTCTGCCCAAATCGATCCCGATTTGGGCAGAACGCTCGTGGGAATTGGCCGGAAAACGCCCGGCGAACACACTTCGGGCACGACAGGGCCGCAGGGCGGCCCCCCCCGGGGCCCTGTCCGGGATCGCGGGTCGTCGCGTTCCGGCACCGCCAGGAGGAGCTCCGGGAGGCGTGCCCCGGGGAGGCCGACGCCTCCCGCTCCTCAGCCTCCGGGGGTCCCCTCCCTGGCGCCGGGAGCTGGGGCCGGGCCAGCCCCGATAGCCGGGCCCGGGCCCGGGCCTGCTTGCTCAGCCTTCAGTTGCCAGGGGCCTGAGCCTGGGGGCCTCCCCATGGGGAACCCTCAGTCCCGCGCCACGAGTCCCCCGACCGTCCCGGCGACAACGTCACCTTTCGCGGCTTCGTCCTAGCCGCGGAGTGAGAGACCAGTCCGTTTCCCCACAGAGGCCAGCCCCCTCCAGGGGCGCCCCGGTCGCCCGCCACGGCGGAGGCGGACGCCAGGCCACGGCGCCTCCATCCACTCTGCTCGGGGAAAACTCCCCGGCGCTGGGGCCGCCGGCCGCGCCCCATCGTCGCGGCTCGTTTTCCGGGTGGCCGCGCCATGCCCCGAGCGAGAAACGGCCCTGCTGCACGCGGAACTGGGCGCTGACCAGGGCTGCCCAACGCTGGCCAATTCTCACGAGCGTTCTGCCCAAATCGATCCCGATTTGGGCAGAACACTCGTGAGAATTGGCCGGAAAACGCCCGGCGAACACACTTCGGGCACCACAGGGCCGCAGGGCGCCCCCCCCGGGGCCCTGTCCGGGATCGCGGGTCGTCGCGTTCCGGCACCGCCAGGAGGAGCTCCGGGAGGCGTGCCCCGGGGAGGCCGACGCCTCCCGCTCCTCAGCCTCCGGGGGTCCCCTCCCTGGCGCCGGCAGCTGGGGCCGGGCCAGCCCCGAAAGCCGGGCCCGGGCCCGGGCCTGCTTGCTCAGCCTTCCGTTGCCAGGGGCCTGAGCCTGGGGGCCTCCCCATGGGGAACCCTGAGTCCCGCGCCACGAGTCCGCCGACCGTCCCGGCACAACGGCACCTTTCGCGGCTTCGTCCTAGCCGCGGAGTGAGAGACCAGTCCTTTTCCCCACAGAGGCCAGCCCCCACCAGGGGCGCCCCGGCCGCCCGCCACAGCGGAGGCGGACGCCCGGCCACGGCGCCTCCATCCACTGTGCTCGGGGAAAACTCCCCGGCGCCGAGGCTGCCGGTCGCGCCCCATCGTCGTGGCTCGTTTTCCGGGTGGCCGCGCCAGGCCCCGTGCGAGAAGGGACCTGCTGCACGCAGAACTGGGCGCTGACCAGGGCTGCCCAACGCCGGCCAATTCTCACGAGCGTTCTGCCCAAATCGATCCCGATTTGGGCAGAACGCTCGTGAGAATTGGCCGGAAAACGCCCGGCGAACACACTTCGGGCACCACAGGGCCGCAGGGCGGCCCCCCACGGGGCCCAGTCCGGGATCGCGGGTCGTCGCGTTCCGGCACCGCCAGGAGGAGCTCCGGGAGGCGTGCCCCGGGGAGGCCAACGCCTCCCGCTCCTCAGCCTCCGGGGGTCCCCTCCCTGGCGCCGGCAGCTGAGGCCGGGCCAGCCCCGAGAGCCGGGCCCGGGCCCGGGCCTGCTTGCTCAGCCTTCCGTTGCCAGGGGCCTGAGCCTGGGGGCCTACACATGGGGAACTCTGAGTCCCGCGCCACGAGTCCCCCGAACGTCCCGGCGACAACGGCACCATTCTCGGCTTCGTCCTAGCCGCGGAGTGAGAGACCAGTCCGTTTCCCCACAGAGGCCAGCCCCTTCCAGGGGCGCCCCGGCCGCCCGCCACGGCGGAGGCGGACGCCCGGCCACGGCGCCTCCATCCACTCTGCTCAGGGAAAACTGCCCGGCGCAGCGGCTGCCGGCCGCGCCCCATCGTCGCGGCTCGTTTTCTGGGTGGCCGCGCCATGCCCCGAGCGAGAAAGGGCCCTGCTACACGCGGAACTGGGCGCTGACCATGGCTGCCCAACGCCGGCCAATTCTCACGAGCGTTCTGCCCAAAACGATCCCGATTTGGGCAGAACGCTCGTGAGAATTGTCCGGAAAACGCCCGGCGAACACACTTCGGGCACCACAGGGCCGCAGGGCGGCCCCCCCCGGAGCCCTGTCCGGGATCGCGGGTCGTCGCGTTCCGGCACCGCCAGGAGGATCTCCGGGAGGCGTGCCCCGGGGAGGCCGACGCCTCCCGCTCCTCAGCCTCCGGGGGTCCCCTCCCTGGCGCCGGCAGCTGGGGCCGGGCCAGCCCCGAAAGCCGGGCCCGGGCCCGGGTCTGCTTGCTCAGCCTTCCGTTGCCAGGGGCCTGAGCCTGGGGGCCTCCCCATGGGGAACCCTGAGTCCCGCGCCACGAGTCCCCCGACCGTCCCGGCGACAACGGAACCTTTCGCGGCTTCGTCCTAGCCGCGGAGTGAGAGACCAGTCCGTTTCCCCACAGAGGCCAGCCCCCTCCAGGGGCGCCCCGGCCGCCCGCCACGGCGGAGGCGGACGCCCGGCCACGGCGCCTCCATCCACTCTGCTTGGGGAAAACTGCCCGGCGCCGCGGCTGCCGGCCGCGCCCCATCATCGCGGATCGTTTTCCGGGTGGCCGCGCCATGCCGCGAGCGAGAAAGGGCCCTGCTGCACGCGGAACTGGGCGCTGACCAGGGCTGCCCAACGCCGGCCAATTCTCACGAGCGTTCTGCCCAAATCGATCCCGATTTGGGCAGAACGCTCGTGAGAATTGGCCGGAAAACGCCCGGCGAACACACTTCGGGCACCACAGGGCCGCAGGGCAGCCCCCCCTGGGGCCCTGTCCGGGATCGCGGGTTGTCGCGTTCCGGCACCGCCAGGAGGAGCTCCGGGAGGCGTGCCCCGGGGAGGCCGACGCCTCCCGCTCCTCAGCCTCCGGGGGTCCCCTCCCTGGCGCCGGCAGCTGGGGCCGGGCCAGCCCCGAAAGCCGGGCCCGGGCCCGGGCCTGCTTGCTCAGCCTTCCGTTGCCAGGGGCCTGAGCATGGGGCCTCCCCATGGGGAACCCTCAGTCCCGCGCCACGAGTCCCCCGACCGTCCCGGCGACAACGTCACCTTTCGCGGCTTCGTCCTAGCCGCGGAGTGAGAGACCAGTCCGTTTCCCCACAGAGGCCAGCCCCCTCCAGGGGCGCCCCGGTCGCCCGCCACGGCGGAGGCGGACGCCAGGCCACGGCGCCTCCATCCACTCTGCTCGGGGACAACTCCCCAGCGCCGAGGTTGCCGGTCGCGCCCCATCGTCGTGGCTCGTTTTCCGGGTGGCCGCGCCAGGCCCCGTGCGAGAAGGGCCCTGCTGCACGCGGAACTGGGCGCTGACCAGGGCTGCCCAACGCCGGCCAATTCTCACGAGCGTTCTGCCCAAATCGATCCCGATTTGGGCAGAACGCTCGTGAGAATTGGCCGGAAAACGCCCGGCGAACACACTTCGGGCACCACAGGGCCGCAGGGCGGCCCCCCACGGGGCCCAGTCCGGGATCGCGGGTCGTCGCGTTCCGGCACCGCCAGGAGGAGCTCCGGGAGGCGTGCCCCGGGGAGGCCAACGCCTCCCGCTCCTCAGCCTCCGGGGGTCCCCTCCCTGGCGCCGGCAGCTGAGGCCGGGCCAGCCCCGAGAGCCGGGCCCGGGCCCGGGCCTGCTTGCTCAGCCTTCCGTAGCCAGGGGCCTGAGCCTGGGGGCCTCCCCATGGGGAACCCTGAGTCCCGCGCCACGAGTCCCCCGAACGTCCCGGCGACAACGGCACCATTCTCGGCTTCGTCCTAGCCGCGGAGTGAGAGACCTGTCCGTTTCCCCACAGAGGCCAGCCCCCTCCAGGGGCGCCCCGGCCGCCCGCCACGGCGGAGGCGGACGCCCGGCCACGGCGCCTCCATCCACTGTGCTCGGGGAAAACTCCCCGGCGCCGCGGCTGCCGGCCGCGCCCCATCGTCGCGGCTCGTTTTCCGGGTGGCCGCGCCATGCCCCGAGCGAGAAAGAGCCCTGCTGCACGCGGAACTGGGTGCTGACCAGGGCTGCCCAACGCCGGCCAATTCTCACGAGCGTTCTGCCCAAATCGATCCCGATTTGGGCAGAACGCTCGTGAGAATTGGCCGGAAAATGCCCGGCGAACACACTTCGGGCACCACAGGGCCGCAGGGCGGCCCCCCCCGGGGCCCTCTCCGGGATCGGGGTCGTCGCGTTCCGGCACCGCCAGGAGGAGCTCCGGGAGGCGTGCCCCGGGGAGGCCGACGCCTCCCGCTCCTCAGCCTCCGGGGGTCCCCTCCCTGGCGCCGGCAGCTGGGGCCGGACCAGCCCGGAAAGCCGGGCCCGGGCCCGGGCCTGCTTGCTCAGCCTTCCGTTGCCAGGGTCCTGAGCCTGGGGGCCTCCCCATGGGTTACACTGAGTCCCGTGCCACGAGTCCCCCGACCGTCCCGGCGACAACGGCACCTTTCGCGGCTTCGTCCTAGCCGCGGAGTGAGAGACCAGTCCGTTTCCCCACAGAGGCCAGCCCCCTCCAGGGGCGCCCCGGCCACCCGCCACGGCGGAGGCGGACGCCCGGCCACGGCGCCTCCATCCACTCTGCTCGGGGAAAACTCCCCGGCGCCGCGGTTGCCGGCCGCGCCCCATCGTCGCGGCTCGTTTTCCGGGTGGCCGCGCCATGCCCCGAGCGAGAAGGGCCCTGCTGCACGCGGAACTGGGCGCTGACCAGGGCTGCCCAACGCTGGCCAATTCTCACGAGCGTTCTGCCCAAATCGATCCCGATTTGGGCAGAACGCTCGTGAGAATTGGCCGGAAAACGCCCGGCGAACACACTTCGGGCACCACAGGGCCGCAGGGCGGCCCCCCCCGGGGCCCTGTCCGGGATCGCGGGTCGTCGCGTTCCGGCACCGCCAGGAGGAGCTCCGTGAGGCGTGCCGCGGGGAGGCCGACGCCTCCCGCTCCTCAGCCTCCGGGGGTCCCCTCCCTGGCGCCGGCACCTGGGGCCGCGACAGCCCCGAAAGCCGGGCCCGGGCCCGGGCCTGCTTGCTCAGCCTTCCGTTGCCAGGGGCCTGAGCCTGGGGGCCTCCCCATGGGGAACCCTGAGTCCCGCGCCACGAGTCCCCCGACCGTCCCGGCGACAACGGCACCTTTCGCGGCTTCGTCCTAGCCGCGGATTGAGAGACCAGTCCGTTTCCCCACAGAGGCCAGCCCCCTCCAGGGGCGCCCCGGCCACCCGCCACGGCGGAGGCGGACGCCAGGCCACGGCGCCTCCATCCACTCTGCTCGGGGAAAACTCCCCGGCGCCGCGGCTGCCGGCCACGCCCCATCGTCGCGGCTCGTTTTCTGGGTGGCCGCGCCATGCCCCGAGCGAGAAAGGGCCCTGCTGCACGCGGAACTGGGCGCTGACCAGGGCTGCCCAACGCCGGCCAATTCTCACGAGCATTCTGCCCAAATCGATCCCGATTTGGGCAGAACGCTCGTGAGAATTGGCCGGAAAACGCCCGGCGAACACACTTCGTGCACCACAGGGCCGCAGGGGGCCCCCCCCGGGGCCCTGTCCGGGATCGCGGGTCGTCGCGTTCCGGCACCTCCAGGAGGAGCTCCGGGAGGCGTGCCCCGGGGAGGCCGACGCCTCCCGCTCCTCAGCCTCCGGGGGTCCCCTCCCTGGCGCCGGCAGCTGGGGCCGGGCCAGCCCCGAAAGCCGGGCCCGGGCCCGGGCCTGCTTGCTCAGCCTTCCGTTGCCAGGGGCCTGAGCCTGGGGGCCTCCCCTTGGGGAACCCTGAGTCCCGCGCCACGAGTCCCCCGACCGTCCCGGCGACAACGGCACCTTTCGCGGCTTCGTCCTAGCCGCGGAGTGAGAGACCAGTCCGTTTCCCCACAGAGGCCAGCCCCCTCCAGGGGCGCCCCGGCCGCCCACCACGGCGGAGGCTGACTCCCGGCCACGGCGCCTCCATCCACTCTGCTCGGGGAAAACTCCCCGGCGCCGCGGCTGCCGGCCGCGCCCCATCGTCACGGCTCGTTTTCCGGGTGGCCGCGCCATGCCCCGAGCGAGAAGGGCCCTGCTGCACGCGGAACTGGGCGCTGACCAGGGCTGCCCAACGCCGGCCAATTCTCACGAGCGTTCTGCCCAAATCGATCCCGATTTGGGCAGAACGCTCGTGAGAATTGGCCGGAAAACGCCTGGCGAACATACTTCGGGCACCACAGGGCCGCAGGGCGGCCCCCCCCGGGGCCCTGTCCGGGATCGCGGGTCGTCGCGTTCCGGCACCTCCTGGAGGAGCTCCGGGAGGCGTGCCCCGGGGAGGCCGACGCCTCCCGCTCCTCAGCCTCCGGGGGTCCCCTCCCTGGCGCCGGCAGCTGGGGCCGGGCCAGCCCCGAAATCCGGGCCCGGTCCAGGGCCTGCTTGCTCAGCCTTCCGTTGCCAGGGGCCTGAGCCTGGGGGCCTCCCCATGGGGAACGCTGAGTCCCGCGCCACGAGTCCCCCGACCGTCCCGGCGACAACGGCACCTTTCGCGGCTTCGTCCTAGCCGCGGAGTGAGAGACCATTCCGTTTCCCCACAGAGGCCAGCCCCCTCCAGGGGCGCCCCGGCCGACCGCCACGGCGGAGGCGGACGCCCGGCCACGGCGCCTCCTTCCACTCTGCTCGAGGAAAACTCCCCGGCGCCGCTGCTGCCGGCCGCGCCCCATCGTCGCGGCTCGTTTTCCGGGTGGCCGCGCCATGCCCCGAGCGAGAAAGGGCCCTGCTGCACGCGGAACTGGGCGCTGACCAGGGCTGCCCAACGCTGGCCAATTCTCACGAGCGTTCTGCCCAAATCGATCCCGATTTGGGCAGAACGCTCGTGAGAATTGGCCGGAAAACGCCCGGCGAACACACTTCGGGCACCACAGGGCCGAAGGGCGGCCCCCCCCGGAGCCCTGTCCGGGATCGTGGGTCGTCGCGTTCCGTCACCGCCAGGAGGAGTTCCGGGAGGCGTGCCCAGGGGAGGCCGACGCCTCCCGCTCCTCAGCCTCCGGGGGTCCCCTCCCTGGCGCCGGCAGCTGGGGCCGGGCCAGCCCCGAAAGCCGGGCCCGGGCCCTGGCCTGCTTGCTCAGCCTTCCGTTGCCAGGGGCCTGAGCCTGGGGGCCTTCCCATGGGGAACCCTGAGTCCCGCGCCACGAGTCTCCCGACTGTCCCAGCGACAACGGCACCTTTCGCGGCTTCGTCCTAGCCGCGGAGTGAGAGACTAGTCCGTTTCCCCACAGAGGCCAGCCCCCTCCAGGGGCACCACGGCCGCCCGCCATGGCGGAGGCGGACGCCCGGCCACGGCGTCTCCATCCACTCTGCTCGGGGAAAACTCCCCGGCGCCGCGGCTTCCGGCCGCGTCCCATCGTCGCGGCTCCTTTTCCGTGTGGCCGCGCCATGCCCCGAGCGAGAAAGGGCCCTGCTGCACGCGGAACTGGGCGCTGACCAGGGCTGCCCAAAGCCGGCCAATTCTCACGAGCGTTCTGCCCAAATCGATCCCGATTTGGGCAGAACGCTCGTGAGAATTGGCCGGAAAACGCCCGGCGAACACACTTCGGGCACCACAGGGCCGCATGGCGGACCCCCCCGGGGCCCTGTCCGGGATCGCGGGTCGTCGCGTTCCGGCACCTCCAGGAGGAGCTCCGGGAGGCGTGCCCCGGGGAGGCCGACGCCTCCCGCTCCTCAGCCTCCGGGGGTCCCCTCCCTGGCGCCGGCAGCTGGGGCCGGGCCAGCCCCGAAAGCCGGGCCCGGGCCCGGGCCTGCTTGCTCAACCTTCCGTTGCCAGGGGCCTGAGCCTGGGGACCTCCCCATGGGGAAACCTGAGTCCCGCGCCACGAGTCTCCCGACCGTCCCGGCGACAACGGCACCTTTCGCGGCTTCGTCCTAGCCGCGGAGTGAGAGACCAGTCCGTTTCCCCACAGAGGCCAGCCCCCTCCAGGGGCGCCCCGGCTGCCCGCCACGGCGAAGGCGGACGCCAGGCCACGGCGCCACCATCCACTCTGCTCGAGGAGAACTCCCCGGCGCCGCTGCTGCCGGCCGCGCCCCATCGTCGCGGCTCGTTTTCCGGGTGGCCGCGCCATGCCCCGAGCGAGAAAGGGCCCTGCTGCACGCGGAACTGGGCGCTGACCAGGGCTGCCCAACGCTGGCCAATTCTCACGAGCGTTCTGCCCAAATCGATCCCGATTTGGGCAGAACGCTCGTGAGAATTGGCCGGAAAACGCCCGGCGAACACACTTCGGGCACCACAGGGCCGCAGGGCGGCCCCCCCCGGAGCCCTGTCCGGGATCGCGGGTCGTCGCGTTCCGGCACCGCCAGGAGGAGCTCCGGGAGGCGTGCCCCGGGGAGGCCGATGCCTCCCGCTCCTTAGCCTCCGGGGGTCCCCTCCCTGGCGCCGGCAGCTGGGGCCGGGCCAGCCCCGAAAGCCGGGCCCGGGCCCGGGCCTGCTTGCTCAGCCTTCCGTTGCCAGGGGCCTGAGCCTGGGGGCCTCCCCATGGGGAACCCTGAGTCCTGCGCCACGAGTCCCCCGACCGTCCGGGCGACAACGGCAGCATTCGCGGCTTCGTCCTAGCCGCGGAGTGAGAGACCAGTCCGTTTCCCCACAGAGGCCAGCCCCCTCCAGGGGCGCCCTGGCCGCCCGCCACGGCGGAGGCGGACGCCCGGCCACGGCGCCTCCATCCACTCTGCTCGGGGAAAACTGCCCGGCGCCGCGGCTGCCGGCCACGCCCCATCGTCGCGGCTCGTTTTCCGGGTGGCCGCGCCATGCCCCGAGCGAGAAAGGGCTCTGCTGCACGCGGAACTGGGCGCTGACCATGGTTGCCCAACGCCGGCCAATTCTCACGAGCGTTCTGCCCAAATCGATCCCGATTTGGGCAGAACGCTCGTGAGAATTGGCCGGAAAACACCCGGCGAACACACTTCGGGCACCACAGGGCGGCAAGGCGGCCCCCCCCGGGGCCCTGTCCGGGATCGCGGGTCGTCGCGTTCCGGCACCTCCAGGAGGAGCTCTGGGAGGCGTGCCCCGGGGAGGCCGACGCCTCCCGCTCCTCAGCCTCCGGGGGTCCCCTCCCTGGCGCCGGCAGCTGGGGCCGGGCCAGCCCCGAAAGCCGGGCCCGGGCCCTGGCCTGCTTGCTCAGCCTTCCGTTGCCAGGGGCCTGAGCCTCGGGGCCTTCCCATGGGGAAACCTGAGTCCCGCGCCACGAGTCTCCCGACTGTCCCAGCGACAGCGGCACCTTTCGCGGCTTCGTCCTAGCCGCGGAGTGAGAGACTAGTCCGTTTCCCCACAGAGGCCAGCCCCCTCCAGGGGCACCACGGCCGCCCGCCACGGCGGAGGCGGACGCCCGGCCACGGCGTCTCCATCCACTCTGCTCGGGGAAAACTCCCCGGCGCCGCGGCTGCCGGCCGCGACCCATCGTCACGGCTCGTTTTCCGGGTGGCCGCGCCATGCCCCGGGAAAGAAGGGCCCTGCTGCACGCGGAACTGGGCGCTGACCAGGGCTGACCAACGCCGGCCAATTCTCACGAGCGTTCTGCCCAAATCGATCCCGTTTTGGGCAGAACGCTCGTGAGAATTGGCCGGAAAACGCCCGGCGAACACACTTCGGGCACCACAGGGCCGCAGGGCGGCCCCCCCGGGGCCCTGTCCGGGATCGCGGGTCGTCGCGTTCCGGCACCTCCAGGAGGAGCTCCGGGAGGCGTGCCCCGGGGAGGCCGACGCCTCCCGCTCCTCAGCCTCTGGGGGTCCCCTCCCTGGCGCCGGCAGCTGGGGCCGGGCCATCCCCGAAAGCCGGGCCCGGGCTCGGGCCTGCTTGCTCAGCCTTCCGTTGCCAGGGGCCTGAGCCTGGGGGCCTCCCCATGGGGAACCCTGAGTCCCGCGCCACGAATCCCCCGACCGTCCCGGCGACAACGGCACCTTTCGCGGCTTCGTCCTAGCCGCGGAGTGAGAGACCAGTCCGTTTCCCCACAGAGGCCAGCCCCCTCCAGGGGCGCCCCGGCCGCCCGACACGGCGGAGGCGGACACCAGGCCACGGCGCCTCCATCCACTCTGCTCGGGTAAAACTCCCCGGCGCCGCGGCTTCCGGCCGCGCCCCATCGTCGCGGCTCGTTTTCCGTGTGGCCGCGCCATGCCCCGAGCGAGAAAGGGCCCTGCTGCACACGGAACTGGGCGCTGACCAGGGCTGCCCAACGCCGGCCAATTCTCACGAGCGTTCTGCCCAAATCGATCCCAATTTGGGCAGAACGCTCGTGAGAATTGGCCGGAAAACGCCCGGCGAACACACTTTGGGCACCACAGGGCCGCAGGGCGGCCCCCCCCGGGGCCTGTCCGGGATCGCAGGTCGTCGCGTTCTGGCACCGCCAAGAGGAGCTCCGGGAGGCGTGCCCCGGGGAGGCCGACGCCTCCCGCTCCTCAGCCTCCGGGGGTCCCCTCCCTGGCGCCGGCAGCTGGGGCCGGGCCAGCCCCGAAACTGGGCCCGGGCCCCGGGCCTGCTTGCTCAGCCTTCCGTTGCCAGGGGCCTGAGCCTGGGGGCCTCCCCATGGGGAACCCTGAGTCCCTCGCCACGAGTCCCCCGACCGTCCCGGCGACAACGGCACCTTTCGCGGCTTCGTCCTAGCCGCGGAGTGAGAGACCATTCCGTTTCCCCACAGAGGCCAGCCCCCTCCAGGGGCGCCCCGGCCGCCCGCCACGGCGGAGGCGGACGCCCGGCCACGGCGCCGCCATCCACTCTGCTCGAGGAAAACTCCCCGGCGCCGCTGCTGCCGGCCGCGCCCCATCGTCGCGGCTCGTTTTCCGGGTGGCCGCGCCATGCCCCGAGCGAGAAGGGCCCTGCTGCACGCGGAACTGGGCGCTGACCAGGGCTGCCCAACGCCGGCCAATTCTCACGAGCGTTCTGCCCAAATCGATCCCGATTTGGGCAGAACGCTCGTGAGAATTGGCCGGAAAACGCCCGGCGAACACACTTCGGGCACCACAGGGCTGCAGGGCGGCCCCCCCCGGGGCCCTGTCCGGGATCGCTGGTCGTCGCGTTCCGGCACCTCCAGGAGGAGCTCCAGGACGCGTGCCCCGGGGAGGCCGACGCCTCCCGCTCCTCAGCCCCCGGGGTCCCCTCCCTGGCGCCGGCAGCTGGGGCCGGGCCAGCCCCGAAAGCCGGGCCCGGGCCTGGGCCTGCTTGATCAGCCTTACGTTGCCAGGGGCCTGAGCCTGGGGGCCTCCCCATGGGGAACCCTGAGTCCCTCGCCACGAGTCCACCGACCGTCCCGGCGACAACGGCACCTTTCGCGGCTTCGTCCTAGCCGCGGAGTGAGAGACCAGTCCGTTTCCCCACAGAGGCCAGCCCCCTCCAGTGGCGCCCCGGCCGCCCGCCACGGCGGAGGCGGACGCCAGGCCTCGGCGCCTCCATCCACTCTGCTCGGGGAAAACTCCCCGGCACTGGGGCCGCCGGCCGCGCCCCATCGTCGCGGCTCGTTTTCCGGGTGGCCGCGCCATGCCCCGAGCGAGAAAGGGCCCTGCTGCACGCGGAACTGGGCGCTGACCAGGGCTGCCCAATGCTGGCCAATTCTCACGAGCGTTCTGCCCAAATCGATCCCGATTAGGGCAGAACACTCGTGAGAATTGGCCGGAAAACGCCCGGCGAACACACTTCGGGCACCACAGGGCCGCAGGGCGGCCCCCCCCGGAGCCCTGTCCGGGATCGCGGGTCGTCGCGTTCCGGCACCGCCAGGAGGAGCTCCGGGAGGCGTGCCACGGGGAGGCCGACGCCTCCCGCTCCTCAGCCTCCGGGGGTCCCCTCCCTGGCGCCAGCAGCTGGGGCCGGGCCAGCCCCGAAAGCCGGGCCCGGGCCCGGGCCTGCTTGCTCCGCCTTCCGTTGCCAGGGGCCTGAGCCTGGGGGCCTCCCCATGGGGAATCCTGAGTCCCCCGCCACGAGTCCCCCGACCCGGCGACAACGGCACCTTTCGCGGCTTCGTCCTAGCCGCGGAGTGAGAGACCAGTCCGTTTCCCCACAGAGGCCAGCCCCATCCAGGGGCGCCCCGGCCGCCCGCCACGGCGGAGGCGGACGCCCGGCCACGGCGCCTCCATCCACTCTGCTCGGGGAAAACTGCCCGGCGCCGCGGCTGCCGGCCGCGCCCCATTGTCGCGGCTCGTTTTCCGGGTGGCCGCGCCATGCCCCGAGCGAGAATGGGCCCCGCTGCACGCGGAACTGGGCGCTGACCAGGGCTGCCCAACGCCGGCCAATTCTCACGAGCGTTCTGCCCAAATAGATCCCGATTTGGGCAGAACGCTCGTGAGAATTGGCCGGAAAACGCCCGGCGAACACACTTCGGGCACCACAGGGCCGCAGGGCGGCCCCCCCCGGGGCCCTGTCCGGGATCGCGGGTCGTCGCGGTCCGGCACCTCCAGGAGGAGCTCCGGGAGGCGTGTCCCGGGGAGGCCGACGCCTCCCGCTCCTCAGCCTCCGGGGGTCCCCTCCCTGGCGCCGGCAGCTGGGGCCGGGCCAGCCCCTAAAGCCGGGCCCGGGCCCGGGCCTGCTTGCTCAGCCTTCCGTTGCCAGGGGCCTGAGCCTGGGGGCCTCCCCATGGGGAACCCTGAGTCCCGCGCCACGAGTCCCCCGACCGTCCCGGCGACAACGGCACCTTTCGCGGCTTCGTCCTAGCCGCGGAGTGAGAGACCAGTCCGTTTCCCCACAGAGGCCAGCCCCCTCCAGGGGCGCCCCGGCTGCCCGCCACGGCGAAGGCGGACGCCAGGCCACGGCGCCACCATCCACTCTGCTCGGGGAAAACTCCCAGGCGCCGCGGCTGCCGGCCGCGCCCCATCGTCGCGGCTCGTTTTCCGGGTGGCCGCGCCATGCCCCGAGCGAGAAAGGGCCCTGCTGCACGCGGAACTGGGCGCTGACCAGGGCTGCCCAACGCTGGCCAATTCTCACGAGCGTTCTGCCCAAATCGATCCCGATTTGGGCAGAACGCTCGTGAGAATTGGCCGGAAAACGCCCGGCGAACACACTTCGGGCACCACAGGGCCGCAGGGCGGCCCCCCCCGGAGCCCTGTCCGGGATCGCGGGTCGTCGCGTTCCGGCACCGCCAGGAGGATCTCCGGGAGGCGTGCCCCGGGGAGGCCGACGCCTCCCGCTCCTCAGCCTCCGGGGGTCCCCTCCCTGGCGCCGGCAGCTGGGGCCGGGCCAGCCCCGAAAGCCGGGCCCGGACCCGGGCCTGCTTGCTCAGCCTTCCGTTGCCAGGGGCCTGAGCCTGGGGGCCTCCCCATGGGGAACCCTGAGTCCCGCGCCACGAGTCCCCCGACCGTCCCGGCGACAACGGCACCTTTCGCGGCTTCGTCCTAGCCGCGGAGTGAGAGACCAGTCCGTTTCCCCACAGAGGCCAGCCCCCTCCAGGGGCGCCCCGGCCGCCCGCCACTGCGGAGGCGGACGCCAGGCCACGGCGCCTCCATCCACTCTGCTTGGGGAAAACTGCCCGGCGCCGCGGCTGCCGGCCGCGCCCCATCATCGCGGCTCGTTTTTTGGGTGGCCGCGCCATGCCCCGAGCGAGAAAGGGCCCTGCTGCACGCGGAACCGGGCGCTGACCAGGGCTGCCCAACGCCGGCCAATTCTCACGAGCGTTCTGCCCAAATCGATCCCGATTTGGTCAGAACGCTCGTGAGCATTGGCCGGAAAACGCCCGGCGAACACACTTCGGGCACCACAGGGCCGCAGGGCGGCCCACCCTGGGGCCCTGTCCGGGATCGCGGGTCGTCGCGTTCCGGCACCGCCAGGAGGAGCTCCGGGAGGCGTGCCCCGGGGAGGCCGACGCCTCCCGCTCCTCAGCCTCCGGGGGTCCCCTCCCTGGCGCCGGCAGCTGGGGCCGGGCCAGCCCCGAAATCTGGGCCCGGGCCCGGGCCTGCTTGCTCAGCCTTCCGTTGCCAGGGGCCTGAGCCTGGGGGCCTCCCCATGGGGAACCCTCAGTCCCGCGCCACGAGTCCCCCGACCGTCCCGGCGACAACGTCACCTTTCGCGGCTTCGTCCTAGCCGCGGAGTGAGAGACCAGTCCGTTTCCCCACAGAGGCCAGCCCCCTCCAGGGGCGCCCCGGCCGCCCGCCACGGCGGAGGCGGACGCCAGGCCACGGCGCCTCCATCCACTCTGCTCGGGTTAAACTCCCCGGCGCTGGGGCCGCCGGCCGCGCCCCATCGTCGCGGCTCTTTTTCCGGGTGGCCGCGCCATGCCCCGAGCGAGAAAGGGCCCTGCTGCACGCGGAACTGGGCGCTGACCAGGGCTGCCCAACGCTGGCCAATTCTCACGAGCGTTCTGCACAAATCGATCCCGATTTGGGCAGAACGCTCGTGAGAATTGGCCGGAAAACGCCCGGCGAACACACTTCGGGCAACACAGGGCCGCAGGGCGCCCCCCCCGGGGCCCTGTCCGGGATCGCGGGTCGTCGCGTTCCGGCACCGCCAGGAGGAGCTCCGGGAGGCGTGCCCCGGGGAGGCCGAGGCCTCCCGCTCCTCAGCCTCCGGGGGTCCCCTCCCTGGCGCCGGCAGCTGGGGCCGGGCCAGCCCCGAAAGCCTGGCCCGGGCCCGGGCCTGCTTGCTCAGCCTTCCGTTGCCAGGGGCCTGAGCCTGGGGGCCTCCCCATGGGGAACCCTGAGTCCGGCGCCACGAGTCCGCCGACCGTCCCGGCACAACAGCACCTTTCGCGGCTTCGTCCTAGCCGCGGAGTGAGAGACCAGTCCTTTTCCCCACAGAGGCCAGCCCCCACCAGGGGCGCCCCGGCCGCCCGCCACAGCGGAGGCGGACGCCCGGCCACGGCGCCTCCATCCACTCTGCTCGGGGAAAACTCCCCGGCGCCGCGGCTGCCGGCCACGCCCCATCGTCGCGGCTCGTTTTCCGGGTGGCCGCGCCATGCCCCGAGCGAGAAAGGGCTCTGCTGCACGCGGAACTGGGCGCTGACCATGGTTGCCCAACGCCGGCCAATTCTCACGAGCGTTCTGCCCAAATCGATCCCGATTTGGGCAGAACGCTCGTGAGAATTGGCCGGAAAACACCCGGCGAACACACTTCGGGCACCACAGGGCGGCAAGGCGGCCCCCCCCGGGGCCCTGTCCGGGATCGCGGGTCGTCGCGTTCCGGCACCTCCAGGAGGAGCTCTGGGAGGCGTGCCCCGGGGAGGCCGACGCCTCCCGCTCCTCAGCCTCCGGGGGTCCCCTCCCTGGCGCCGGCAGCTGGGGCCGGGCCAGCCCCGAAAGCCGGGCCCGGGCCCTGGCCTGCTTGCTCAGCCTTCCGTTGCCAGGGGCCTGAGCCTCGGGGCCTTCCCATGGGGAAACCTGAGTCCCGCGCCACGAGTCTCCCGACTGTCCCAGCGACAGCGGCACCTTTCGCGGCTTCGTCCTAGCCGCGGAGTGAGAGACTAGTCCGTTTCCCCACAGAGGCCAGCCCCCTCCAGGGGCACCACGGCCGCCCGCCACGGCGGAGGCGGACGCCCGGCCACGGCGTCTCCATCCACTCTGCTCGGGGAAAACTCCCCGGCGCCGCGGCTGCCGGCCGCGACCCATCGTCACGGCTCGTTTTCCGGGTGGCCGCGCCATGCCCCGGGAAATAAGGGCCCTGCTGCACGCGGAACTGGGCGCTGACCAGGGCTGACCAACGCCGGCCAATTCTCACGAGCGTTCTGCCCAAATCGATCCCGTTTTGGGCAGAACGCTCGTGAGAATTGGCCGGAAAACGCCCGGCGAACACACTTCGGGCACCACAGGGCCGCAGGGCGGCCCCCCCGGGGCCCTGTCCGGGATCGCGGGTCGTCGCGTTCCGGCACCTCCAGGAGGAGCTCCGGGAGGCGTGCCCCGGGGAGGCCGACGCCTCCCGCTCCTCAGCCTCTGGGGGTCCCCTCCCTGGCGCCGGCAGCTGGGGCCGGGCCATCCCCGAAAGCCGGGCCCGGGCTCGGGCCTGCTTGCTCAGCCTTCCGTTGCCAGGGGCCTGAGCCTGGGGGCCTCCCCATGGGGAACCCTGAGTCCCGCGCCACGAGTCCCCCGACCGTCCCGGCGACAACGGCACCTTTCGCGGCTTCGTCCTAGCCGCGGAGTGAGAGACCAGTCCGTTTCCCCACAGAGGCCAGCCCCCTCCAGGGGCGCCCCGGCCGCCCGCCACTGCGGAGGCGGACGCCCGGCCACGGCGCCTCCATCCACTCTGCTTGGGGAAAACTGCCCGGCGCCGCGGCTGCCGGCCGCGCCCCATCATCGCGGCTCGTTTTTTGGGTGGCCGCGCCATGCCCCGAGCGAGAAAGGGCCCTGCTGCACGCGGAACCGGGCGCTGACCAGGGCTGCCCAACGCCGGCCAATTCTCACGAGCGTTCTGCCCAAATCGATCCCGATTTGGTCAGAACGCTCGTGAGCATTGGCCGGAAAACGCCCGGCGAACACACTTCGGGCACCACAGGGCCGCAGGGCGGCCCACCCTGGGGCCCTGTCCGGGTTCGCGGGTCGTCGCGTTCCGGCACCGCCAGGAGGAGCTCCGGGAGGCGTGCCCCGGGGAGGCCGACGCCTCCCGCTCCTCAGCCTCCGGGGGTCCCCTCCCTGGCGCCGGCAGCTGGGGCCGGGCCAGCCCCGAAATCTGGGCCCGGGCCCGGGCCTGCTTGCTCAGCCTTCCGTTGCCAGGGGCCTGAGCCTGGGGGCCTCCCCATGGGGAACCCTCAGTCCCGCGCCACGAGTCCCCCGACCGTCCCGGCGACAACGTCACCTTTCGCGGCTTCGTCCTAGCCGCGGAGTGAGAGACCAGTCCGTTTCCCCACAGAGGCCAGCCCCCTCCAGTGGCGCCCCGGCCGCCCGCCACGGCGGAGGCGGACGCCAGGCCTCGGCGCCTCCATCCACTCTGCTCGGGGAAAACTCCCCGGCACTGGGGCCGCCGGCCGCGCCCCATCGTCGCGGCTCGTTTTCCGGGTGGCCGCGCCATGCCCCGAGCGAGAAAGGGCCCTGCTGCACGCGGAACTGGGCGCTGACCAGGGCTGCCCAATGCTGGCCAATTCTCACGAGCGTTCTGCCCAAATCGATCCCGATTAGGGCAGAACACTCGTGAGATTTGGCCGGAAAACGCCCGGCGAACACACTTCGGGCACCACAGGGCCGCAGGGCGGCCCCCCCCGGAGCCCTGTCCGGGATCGCGGGTCGTCGCGTTCCGGCACCGCCAGGAGGAGCTCCGGGAGGCGTGCCACGGGGAGGCCGACGCCTCCCGCTCCTCAGCCTCCGGGGGTCCCCTCCCTGGCGCCAGCAGCTGGGGCCGGGCCAGCCCCGAAAGCCGGGCCCGGGCCCGGGCCTGCTTGCTCCGCCTTCCGTTGCCAGGGGCCTGAGCCTGGGGGCCTCCCCATGGGGAATCCTGAGTCCCCCGCCACGAGTCCCCCGACCCGGCGACAACGGCACCTTTCGCGGCTTCGTCCTAGCCGCGGAGTGAGAGACCAGTCCGTTTCCCCACAGAGGCCAGCCCCATCCAGGGGCGCCCCGGCCGCCCGCCACGGCGGAGGCGGACGCCCGGCCACGGCGCCTCCATCCACTCTGCTCGGGGAAAACTGCCCGGCGCCGCGGCTGCCGGCCGCGCCCCATTGTCGCGGCTCGTTTTCCGGGTGGCCGCGCCATGCCCCGAGCGAGAATGGGCCCCGCTGCACGCGGAACTGGGCGCTGACCAGGGCTGCCCAACGCCGGCCAATTCTCACGAGCGTTCTGCCCAAATAGATCCCGATTTGGGCAGAACGCTCGTGAGAATTGGCCGGAAAACGCCCGGCGAACACACTTCGGGCAACACAGGGCCGCAGGGCGCCCCCCCCGGGGCCCTGTCCGGGATCGCGGGTCGTCGCGTTCCGGCACCGCCAGGAGGAGCTCCGGGAGGCGTGCCCCGGGGAGGCCGAGGCCTCCCGCTCCTCAGCCTCCGGGGGTCCCCTCCCTGGCGCCGGCAGCTGGGGCCGGGCCAGCCCCGAAAGCCTGGCCCGGGCCCGGGCCTGCTTGCTCAGCCTTCCGTTGCCAGGGGCCTGAGCCTGGGGGCCTCCCCATGGGGAACCCTGAGTCCGGCGCCACGAGTCCGCCGACCGTCCCGGCACAACAGCACCTTTCGCGGCTTCGTCCTAGCCGCGGAGTGAGAGACCAGTCCTTTTCCCCACAGAGGCCAGCCCCCACCAGGGGCGCCCCGGCCGCCCGCCACAGCGGAGGCGGACGCCCGGCCACGGCGCCTCCATCCACTCTGCTCGGGGAAAACTCCCCGGCGCCGCGGCTGCCGGCCACGCCCCATCGTCGCGGCTCGTTTTCCGGGTGGCCGCGCCATGCCCCGAGCGAGAAAGGGCTCTGCTGCACGCGGAACTGGGCGCTGACCATGGTTGCCCAACGCCGGCCAATTCTCACGAGCGTTCTGCCCAAATCGATCCCGATTTGGGCAGAACGCTCGTGAGAATTGGCCGGAAAACACCCGGCGAACACACTTCGGGCACCACAGGGCGGCAAGGCGGCCCCCCCCGGGGCCCTGTCCGGGATCGCGGGTCGTCGCGTTCCGGCACCTCCAGGAGGAGCTCTGGGAGGCGTGCCCCGGGGAGGCCGACGCCTCCCGCTCCTCAGCCTCCGGGGGTCCCCTCCCTGGCGCCGGCAGCTGGGGCCGGGCCAGCCCCGAAAGCCGGGCCCGGGCCCTGGCCTGCTTGCTCAGCCTTCCGTTGCCAGGGGCCTGAGCCTCGGGGCCTTCCCATGGGGAAACCTGAGTCCCGCGCCACGAGTCTCCCGACTGTCCCAGCGACAGCGGCACCTTTCGCGGCTTCGTCCTAGCCGCGGAGTGAGAGACTAGTCCGTTTCCCCACAGAGGCCAGCCCCCTCCAGGGGCACCACGGCCGCCCGCCACGGCGGAGGCGGACGCCCGGCCACGGCGTCTCCATCCACTCTGCTCGGGGAAAACTCCCCGGCGCCGCGGCTGCCGGCCGCGACCCATCGTCACGGCTCGTTTTCCGGGTGGCCGCGCCATGCCCCGGGAAATAAGGGCCCTGCTGCACGCGGAACTGGGCGCTGACCAGGGCTGACCAACGCCGGCCAATTCTCACGAGCGTTCTGCCCAAATCGATCCCGTTTTGGGCAGAACGCTCGTGAGAATTGGCCGGAAAACGCCCGGCGAACACACTTCGGGCACCACAGGGCCGCAGGGCGGCCCCCCCGGGGCCCTGTCCGGGATCGCGGGTCGTCGCGTTCCGGCACCTCCAGGAGGAGCTCCGGGAGGCGTGCCCCGGGGAGGCCGACGCCTCCCGCTCCTCAGCCTCTGGGGGTCCCCTCCCTGGCGCCGGCAGCTGGGGCCGGGCCATCCCCGAAAGCCGGGCCCGGGCTCGGGCCTGCTTGCTCAGCCTTCCGTTGCCAGGGGCCTGAGCCTGGGGGCCTCCCCATGGGGAACCCTGAGTCCCGCGCCACGAGTCCCCCGACCGTCCCGGCGACAACGGCACCTTTCGCGGCTTCGTCCTAGCCGCGGAGTGAGAGACCAGTCCGTTTCCCCACAGAGGCCAGCCCCCTCCAGGGGCGCCCCGGCCGCCCGCCACTGCGGAGGCGGACGCCCGGCCACGGCGCCTCCATCCACTCTGCTTGGGGAAAACTGCCCGGCGCCGCGGCTGCCGGCCGCGCCCCATCATCGCGGCTCGTTTTTTGGGTGGCCGCGCCATGCCCCGAGCGAGAAAGGGCCCTGCTGCACGCGGAACCGGGCGCTGACCAGGGCTGCCCAACGCCGGCCAATTCTCACGAGCGTTCTGCCCAAATCGATCCCGATTTGGTCAGAACGCTCGTGAGCATTGGCCGGAAAACGCCCGGCGAACACACTTCGGGCACCACAGGGCCGCAGGGCGGCCCACCCTGGGGCCCTGTCCGGGTTCGCGGGTCGTCGCGTTCCGGCACCGCCAGGAGGAGCTCCGGGAGGCGTGCCCCGGGGAGGCCGACGCCTCCCGCTCCTCAGCCTCCGGGGGTCCCCTCCCTGGCGCCGGCAGCTGGGGCCGGGCCAGCCCCGAAATCTGGGCCCGGGCCCGGGCCTGCTTGCTCAGCCTTCCGTTGCCAGGGGCCTGAGCCTGGGGGCCTCCCCATGGGGAACCCTCAGTCCCGCGCCACGAGTCCCCCGACCGTCCCGGCGACAACGTCACCTTTCGCGGCTTCGTCCTAGCCGCGGAGTGAGAGACCAGTCCGTTTCCCCACAGAGGCCAGCCCCCTCCAGTGGCGCCCCGGCCGCCCGCCACGGCGGAGGCGGACGCCAGGCCTCGGCGCCTCCATCCACTCTGCTCGGGGAAAACTCCCCGGCACTGGGGCCGCCGGCCGCGCCCCATCGTCGCGGCTCGTTTTCCGGGTGGCCGCGCCATGCCCCGAGCGAGAAAGGGCCCTGCTGCACGCGGAACTGGGCGCTGACCAGGGCTGCCCAATGCTGGCCAATTCTCACGAGCGTTCTGCCCAAATCGATCCCGATTAGGGCAGAACACTCGTGAGAATTGGCCGGAAAACGCCCGGCGAACACACTTCGGGCACCACAGGGCCGCAGGGCGGCCCCCCCCGGAGCCCTGTCCGGGATCGCGGGTCGTCGCGTTCCGGCACCGCCAGGAGGAGCTCCGGGAGGCGTGCCACGGGGAGGCCGACGCCTCCCGCTCCTCAGCCTCCGGGGGTCCCCTCCCTGGCGCCAGCAGCTGGGGCCGGGCCAGCCCCGAAAGCCGGGCCCGGGCCCGGGCCTGCTTGCTCCGCCTTCCGTTGCCAGGGGCCTGAGCCTGGGGGCCTCCCCATGGGGAATCCTGAGTCCCCCGCCACGAGTCCCCCGACCCGGCGACAACGGCACCTTTCGCGGCTTCGTCCTAGCCGCGGAGTGAGAGACCAGTCCGTTTCCCCACAGAGGCCAGCCCCATCCAGGGGCGCCCCGGCCGCCCGCCACGGCGGAGGCGGACGCCCGGCCACGGCGCCTCCATCCACTCTGCTCGGGGAAAACTGCCCGGCGCCGCGGCTGCCGGCCGCGCCCCATTGTCGCGGCTCGTTTTCCGGGTGGCCGCGCCATGCCCCGAGCGAGAATGGGCCCCGCTGCACGCGGAACTGGGCGCTGACCAGGGCTGCCCAACGCCGGCCAATTCTCACGAGCGTTCTGCCCAAATAGATCCCGATTTGGGCAGAACGCTCGTGAGAATTGGCCGGAAAACGCCCGGCGAACACACTTCGGGCAACACAGGGCCGCAGGGCGCCCCCCCCGGGGCCCTGTCCGGGATCGCGGGTCGTCGCGTTCCGGCACCGCCAGGAGGAGCTCCGGGAGGCGTGCCCCGGGGAGGCCGAGGCCTCCCGCTCCTCAGCCTCCGGGGGTCCCCTCCCTGGCGCCGGCAGCTGGGGCCGGGCCAGCCCCGAAAGCCTGGCCCGGGCCCGGGCCTGCTTGCTCAGCCTTCCGTTGCCAGGGGCCTGAGCCTGGGGGCCTCCCCATGGGGAACCCTGAGTCCGGCGCCACGAGTCCGCCGACCGTCCCGGCACAACAGCACCTTTCGCGGCTTCGTCCTAGCCGCGGAGTGAGAGACCAGTCCTTTTCCCCACAGAGGCCAGCCCCCACCAGGGGCGCCCCGGCCGCCCGCCACAGCGGAGGCGGACGCCCGGCCACGGCGCCTCCATCCACTCTGCTCGGGGAAAACTCCCCGGCGCCGCGGCTGCCGGCCACGCCCCATCGTCGCGGCTCGTTTTCCGGGTGGCCGCGCCATGCCCCGAGCGAGAAAGGGCTCTGCTGCACGCGGAACTGGGCGCTGACCATGGTTGCCCAACGCCGGCCAATTCTCACGAGCGTTCTGCCCAAATCGATCCCGATTTGGGCAGAACGCTCGTGAGAATTGGCCGGAAAACACCCGGCGAACACACTTCGGGCACCACAGGGCGGCAAGGCGGCCCCCCCCGGGGCCCTGTCCGGGATCGCGGGTCGTCGCGTTCCGGCACCTCCAGGAGGAGCTCTGGGAGGCGTGCCCCGGGGAGGCCGACGCCTCCCGCTCCTCAGCCTCCGGGGGTCCCCTCCCTGGCGCCGGCAGCTGGGGCCGGGCCAGCCCCGAAAGCCGGGCCCGGGCCCTGGCCTGCTTGCTCAGCCTTCCGTTGCCAGGGGCCTGAGCCTCGGGGCCTTCCCATGGGGAAACCTGAGTCCCGCGCCACGAGTCTCCCGACTGTCCCAGCGACAGCGGCACCTTTCGCGGCTTCGTCCTAGCCGCGGAGTGAGAGACTAGTCCGTTTCCCCACAGAGGCCAGCCCCCTCCAGGGGCACCACGGCCGCCCGCCACGGCGGAGGCGGACGCCCGGCCACGGCGTCTCCATCCACTCTGCTCGGGGAAAACTCCCCGGCGCCGCGGCTGCCGGCCGCGACCCATCGTCACGGCTCGTTTTCCGGGTGGCCGCGCCATGCCCCGGGAAATAAGGGCCCTGCTGCACGCGGAACTGGGCGCTGACCAGGGCTGACCAACGCCGGCCAATTCTCACGAGCGTTCTGCCCAAATCGATCCCGTTTTGGGCAGAACGCTCGTGAGAATTGGCCGGAAAACGCCCGGCGAACACACTTCGGGCACCACAGGGCCGCAGGGCGGCCCCCCCGGGGCCCTGTCCGGGATCGCGGGTCGTCGCGTTCCGGCACCTCCAGGAGGAGCTCCGGGAGGCGTGCCCCGGGGAGGCCGACGCCTCCCGCTCCTCAGCCTCTGGGGGTCCCCTCCCTGGCGCCGGCAGCTGGGGCCGGGCCATCCCCGAAAGCCGGGCCCGGGCTCGGGCCTGCTTGCTCAGCCTTCCGTTGCCAGGGGCCTGAGCCTGGGGGCCTCCCCATGGGGAACCCTGAGTCCCGCGCCACGAGTCCCCCGACCGTCCCGGCGACAACGGCACCTTTCGCGGCTTCGTCCTAGCCGCGGAGTGAGAGACCAGTCCGTTTCCCCACAGAGGCCAGCCCCCTCCAGGGGCGCCCCGGCCGCCCGCCACTGCGGAGGCGGACGCCCGGCCACGGCGCCTCCATCCACTCTGCTTGGGGAAAACTGCCCGGCGCCGCGGCTGCCGGCCGCGCCCCATCATCGCGGCTCGTTTTTTGGGTGGCCGCGCCATGCCCCGAGCGAGAAAGGGCCCTGCTGCACGCGGAACCGGGCGCTGACCAGGGCTGCCCAACGCCGGCCAATTCTCACGAGCGTTCTGCCCAAATCGATCCCGATTTGGTCAGAACGCTCGTGAGCATTGGCCGGAAAACGCCCGGCGAACACACTTCGGGCACCACAGGGCCGCAGGGCGGCCCACCCTGGGGCCCTGTCCGGGTTCGCGGGTCGTCGCGTTCCGGCACCGCCAGGAGGAGCTCCGGGAGGCGTGCCCCGGGGAGGCCGACGCCTCCCGCTCCTCAGCCTCCGGGGGTCCCCTCCCTGGCGCCGGCAGCTGGGGCCGGGCCAGCCCCGAAATCTGGGCCCGGGCCCGGGCCTGCTTGCTCAGCCTTCCGTTGCCAGGGGCCTGAGCCTGGGGGCCTCCCCATGGGGAACCCTCAGTCCCGCGCCACGAGTCCCCCGACCGTCCCGGCGACAACGTCACCTTTCGCGGCTTCGTCCTAGCCGCGGAGTGAGAGACCAGTCCGTTTCCCCACAGAGGCCAGCCCCCTCCAGTGGCGCCCCGGCCGCCCGCCACGGCGGAGGCGGACGCCAGGCCTCGGCGCCTCCATCCACTCTGCTCGGGGAAAACTCCCCGGCACTGGGGCCGCCGGCCGCGCCCCATCGTCGCGGCTCGTTTTCCGGGTGGCCGCGCCATGCCCCGAGCGAGAAAGGGCCCTGCTGCACGCGGAACTGGGCGCTGACCAGGGCTGCCCAATGCTGGCCAATTCTCACGAGCGTTCTGCCCAAATCGATCCCGATTAGGGCAGAACACTCGTGAGAATTGGCCGGAAAACGCCCGGCGAACACACTTCGGGCACCACAGGGCCGCAGGGCGGCCCCCCCCGGAGCCCTGTCCGGGATCGCGGGTCGTCGCGTTCCGGCACCGCCAGGAGGAGCTCCGGGAGGCGTGCCACGGGGAGGCCGACGCCTCCCGCTCCTCAGCCTCCGGGGGTCCCCTCCCTGGCGCCAGCAGCTGGGGCCGGGCCAGCCCCGAAAGCCGGGCCCGGGCCCGGGCCTGCTTGCTCCGCCTTCCGTTGCCAGGGGCCTGAGCCTGGGGGCCTCCCCATGGGGAATCCTGAGTCCCCCGCCACGAGTCCCCCGACCCGGCGACAACGGCACCTTTCGCGGCTTCGTCCTAGCCGCGGAGTGAGAGACCAGTCCGTTTCCCCACAGAGGCCAGCCCCATCCAGGGGCGCCCCGGCCGCCCGCCACGGCGGAGGCGGACGCCCGGCCACGGCGCCTCCATCCACTCTGCTCGGGGAAAACTGCCCGGCGCCGCGGCTGCCGGCCGCGCCCCATTGTCGCGGCTCGTTTTCCGGGTGGCCGCGCCATGCCCCGAGCGAGAATGGGCCCCGCTGCACGCGGAACTGGGCGCTGACCAGGGCTGCCCAACGCCGGCCAATTCTCACGAGCGTTCTGCCCAAATAGATCCCGATTTGGGCAGAACGCTCGTGAGAATTGGCCGGAAAACGCCCGGCGAACACACTTCGGGCACCACAGGGCCGCAGGGCGGCCCCCCCCGGGGCCCTGTCCGGGATCGCGGGTCGTCGCGGTCCGGCACCTCCAGGAGGAGCTCCGGGAGGCGTGTCCCGGGGAGGCCGACGCCTCCCGCTCCTCAGCCTCCGGGGGTCCCCTCCCTGGCGCCGGCAGCTGGGGCCGGGCCAGCCCCTAAAGCCGGGCCCGGGCCCGGGCCTGCTTGCTCAGCCTTCCGTTGCCAGGGGCCTGAGCCTGGGGGCCTCCCCATGGGGAACCCTGAGTCCCGCGCCACGAGTCCCCCGACCGTCCCGGCGACAACGGCACCTTTCGCGGCTTCGTCCTAGCCGCGGAGTGAGAGACCAGTCCGTTTCCCCACAGAGGCCAGCCCCCTCCAGGGGCGCCCCGGCTGCCCGCCACGGCGAAGGCGGACGCCAGGCCACGGCGCCACCATCCACTCTGCTCGGGGAAAACTCCCAGGCGCCGCGGCTGCCGGCCGCGCCCCATCGTCGCGGCTCGTTTTCTGGGTGGCCGCGCCATGCCCCGAGCGAGAAAGGGCCCTGCTGCACGCGGAACTGGGCGCTGACCAGGGCTGCCCAACGCTGGCCAATTCTCACGAGCGTTCTGCCCAAATCGATCCCGATTTGGGCAGAACGCTCGTGAGAATTGGCCGGAAAACGCCCGGCGAACACACTTCGGGCACCACAGGGCCGCAGGGCGGCCCCCCCCGGAGCCCTGTCCGGGATCGCGGGTCGTCGCGTTCCGGCACCGCCAGGAGGATCTCCGGGAGGCGTGCCCCGGGGAGGCCGACGCCTCCCGCTCCTCAGCCTCCGGGGGTCCCCTCCCTGGCGCCGGCAGCTGGGGCCGGGCCAGCCCCGAAAGCCGGGCCCGGACCCGGGCCTGCTTGCTCAGCCTTCCGTTGCCAGGGGCCTGAGCCTGGGGGCCTCCCCATGGGGAACCCTGAGTCCCGCGCCACGAGTCCCCCGACCGTCCCGGCGACAACGGCACCTTTCGCGGCTTCGTCCTAGCCGCGGAGTGAGAGACCAGTCCGTTTCCCCACAGAGGCCAGCCCCCTCCAGGGGCGCCCCGGCCGCCCGCCACTGCGGAGGCGGACGCCCGGCCACGGCGCCTCCATCCACTCTGCTTGGGGAAAACTGCCCGGCGCCGCGGCTGCCGGCCGCGCCCCATCATCGCGGCTCGTTTTTTGGGTGGCCGCGCCATGCCCCGAGCGAGAAAGGGCCCTGCTGCACGCGGAACCGGGCGCTGACCAGGGCTGCCCAACGCCGGCCAATTCTCACGAGCGTTCTGCCCAAATCGATCCCGATTTGGTCAGAACGCTCGTGAGCATTGGCCGGAAAACGCCCGGCGAACACACTTCGGGCACCACAGGGCCGCAGGGCGGCCCACCCTGGGGCCCTGTCCGGGATCGCGGGTCGTCGCGTTCCGGCACCGCCAGGAGGAGCTCCGGGAGGCGTGCCCCGGGGAGGCCGACGCCTCCCGCTCCTCAGCCTCCGGGGGTCCCCTCCCTGGCGCCGGCAGCTGGGGCCGGGCCAGCCCCGAAATCTGGGCCCGGGCCCGGGCCTGCTTGCTCAGCCTTCCGTTGCCAGGGGCCTGAGCCTGGGGGCCTCCCCATGGGGAACCCTCAGTCCCGCGCCACGAGTCCCCCGACCGTCCCGGCGACAACGTCACCTTTCGCGGCTTCGTCCTAGCCGCGGAGTGAGAGACCAGTCCGTTTCCCCACAGAGGCCAGCCCCCTCCAGGGGCGCCCCGGCCGCCCGCCACGGCGGAGGCGGACGCCAGGCCACGGCGCCTCCATCCACTCTGCTCGGGTTAAACTCCCCGGCGCTGGGGCCGCCGGCCGCGCCCCATCGTCGCGGCTCTTTTTCCGGGTGGCCGCGCCATGCCCCGAGCGAGAAAGGGCCCTGCTGCACGCGGAACTGGGCGCTGACCAGGGCTGCCCAACGCTGGCCAATTCTCACGAGCGTTCTGCACAAATCGATCCCGATTTGGGCAGAACGCTCGTGAGAATTGGCCGGAAAACGCCCGGCGAACACACTTCGGGCAACACAGGGCCGCAGGGCGCCCCCCCCGGGGCCCTGTCCGGGATCGCGGGTCGTCGCGTTCCGGCACCGCCAGGAGGAGCTCCGGGAGGCGTGCCCCGGGGAGGCCGAGGCCTCCCGCTCCTCAGCCTCCGGGGGTCCCCTCCCTGGCGCCGGCAGCTGGGGCCGGGCCAGCCCCGAAAGCCTGGCCCGGGCCCGGGCCTGCTTGCTCAGCCTTCCGTTGCCAGGGGCCTGAGCCTGGGGGCCTCCCCATGGGGAACCCTGAGTCCGGCGCCACGAGTCCGCCGACCGTCCCGGCACAACAGCACCTTTCGCGGCTTCGTCCTAGCCGCGGAGTGAGAGACCAGTCCTTTTCCCCACAGAGGCCAGCCCCCACCAGGGGCGCCCCGGCCGCCCGCCACAGCGGAGGCGGACGCCCGGCCACGGCGCCTCCATCCACTCTGCTCGGGGAAAACTCCCCGACGCCGAGGCTGCCGGTCGCGCCCCATCGTCGTGGCTCGTTTTCCGGGTGGCCGCGCCATGCCCCGTGCGAGATGGGCCCTGCTGCACGCGGAACTGGGCGCTGACCAGGGCTGCCCTACGCCGGCCAATTCTCACGAGCGTTCTGCCCAAATCGATCCCGATTTGGGCAGAACGCTCGTGAGAATTGGCCGGAAAACGCCCGGCGAACAAACTTCGGGCACCACAGGGCCGCAGGGCGGCCCCCCCCGGGGCCCTGTCCGGGATCGCGGGTCGTCGCGTTCCGGTACCGCCAGGAGGAGCTCCGCGACGCATGCCCCGGGGAGGCCGACGCCTCCCGCTCCTCAGCCTCCGGGGGTCCCCTCCCTGGCGCCGGCAGCTGGGGCCGGACCAGCCCGGAAAGCCGGGCCCGGGCCGGGCCTGCTTGCTCAGCCTTCCGTTGCCAGGGTCCTGAGCATGGGGGCCTCCCCATGGGGAACTCTGAGTCCCGCGCCACGAGTCCCCCGACCGTCCCGGCGACAACGGCACCTTTCGCGGCTTCGTCCTAGCCGCGGAGTGAGAGACCAGTCCGTTTCCCCACGGAGGCCAGCCCCCTCCAGGGGCGCCCCGGCCGCCCGCCACGGCGGAGGCGGACGCCCGGCCACGGCGCCTCCATCCACTCTGCTAGGGGAAAACTCCCCGGCGCCGCGGCTGCCGGCCGCGCCCCATCGTCGCGGCTCGTTTTCCGGGTGGCCGCGCCATGCCCCGAGCGAGAAGGGCCCTGCTGCACGCGGAACTGGGCGCTGACCAGGGCTGCCCAACGCCGGCCAATTCTCACGAGCGTTCTGCCCAAATCGATCCCGATTTGGGCAGAACGCTCGTGCGAATTGGCCGGAAAACGCCCGGCGAACACACTTCGGGCAACACAGGGCCGCAGGGCGGCCCCCCCCGGGGCCCTGTCCGGGATCGCGGGTCGTCGCGTTCCGGCACCGCCAGGAGGAGCTCCGGGAGGCGTGCCCCGGGGAGGCCGACGCCTCCCGCTCCTCAGCCTCCGGGGGTCCCCTCCCTGGCGCCGGCAGCTGGGGCCGGGCCAGCCCCGAAAGCCGGGCCCGGGCCCGGGCCTGCTTGCTCAGCCTTCCGTTGCCAGGGGCCTGAGCCTGGGGGCCTCCCCATGGGGAACCCTGAGTCCCGCGCCACGAGTCCCCCGACCGTCCCGGCGACAACGGCACCTTTCGCGGCTTCGTCCTAGCCGCGGAGTGAGAGACCAGTCCGTTTCCCCACAGAGGCCAGCCCCCTCCAGGGGCGCCCCGGCCGCCCGCCACGGCGGAGGCGGACGCCCCGGCCACGGCGCCTCCATCCACTCTGCTTGGGGAAAACTGACCTGCGCCGCGGCTGCCGGCCGCGCCCCATCGTCGCGGCTCGTTTTCTGGGTGGCCGCGCCATGCCCCGAGCGAGAAGGGCCCTGCTGCACGCGGAACTGGGCGCTGACCAGGGCTGCCCAACGCCGGCCAATTCTCACGAGCGTTCTGCCCAAATCGATCCCGATTTGGGCAGAACGCTCGTGAGAATTGGCCGGAAAACGCCCGGCGAACACACTTCGGGCACCACAGGGCCGCAGGGAGGCCCCCCACGGGGCCCTGTCCGGGATCGCGGGTCGTCGCGTTCCGGCACCGCCAGGAGGAGCTCCGGGAGGCGTGCCCCGGGGAGGCCGACGCCTCCCGCTCCTCAGCCTCCGGGGGTCCCCTCCCTGGCGCCGGCAGCTGGGGCCGGGCCAGCCCCGAAAGCCGGGCCCGGGCCCGGTCCTGCTTGCTCAGCCTTCCGTTGCCAGGGGCCTGAGCCTGGGGGCATCCCCATGGGGAACCCTGAGTCCCGCGCCACGAGTCCCCCGACCGTCCCGGCGACAACGACACCTTTCGCGGCTTCGTCCTTGCCGTGGTGAGAGACCAGTCCGTTTCCCCACAGAGGCCAGCCCCCTCCAGGGGCGCCCCGGCCGCCCGCCACGGCGGAAGCGGACGCCCGGCCACGGCACCTCCATCCACTCTGCTCGGGGAAAACTGCCCGGCCTCGCGGCTGCCGGCCGCGTCCCATCGTCGCGGCTCGTTTTCTGGGTGGCCGCGCCATGCCCCGAGCGAGAAAGGGCCCTGCTGCACGCGGAACTGGGCGCTGACCAGGGCTGCCCAACGCCGGCCAATTCTCACGAGCGTTCTGCCCAAATGGATCCCGATTTGGGCAGAACGCTCGTGAGAATTGGCCGGAAAACGCCCAGCGAACACACTTCGGGCACCACAGGGCCGCAGGGCGGCCCCCCCCTGGGCCCTGTCCGGGATCGCGGGTCGTCGCGTTCCGGCACCGCCAGGAGGAGCTCCGGGAGGCGTGCCCCGGGGAGGCCGACGCCTCCCGCTCCTCAGCCTCCGGGGGTCCCCTCCCTGGCGCCGGCAGCTGGGGCCGGACCAGCCCGGAAAGCCGGGCCCGGGCCCGGGCCTGCTTGCTCAGCCTTCCGTTGCCAGGGTCCTGAGCCTGGGGGCCTCCCCATGGGGAACCCTGAGTCCCGCGCCACGAGTCCCCCGACCGTACCGGCGACAACGGCACCTTTCGCGGCTTCGTCCTAGCCGCGGAGTGAGAGACCAGTCCGTTTCCCCACAGAGGCCAGCCCCCTCCAGGGGCGCCCCGGCCGCCCGCCACGGCGGAGGCGGACGCCCGGCCACGGCGCCTCCATCCACTCTGCTCGGGGTAAACTCCCCGGCGCCGCGGCTTCCGGCCGCGCCCCATCGTCGCGGCTCGTTTTCCGGGTGGCCGCGCCATGCCCCGAGCGAGAAAGGGCCCTGCTGCACGCGGAACTGGGCGCTGACCATGGCTGCCCAACGCCGGCCAATTCTCACGAGCTTCTGCCCAAATCGATCCCGATTTGGGCAGAACGCTCGTGAGAATTGGCCAGAAAACGCCCGGCGAACACACTTCGGGCACCACAGGGCTGCAGGGCGGCCCCCCCAGGGCCCTGTCCGGGATCGCGGGTCGTAGTGTTCCGGCACCTCCAGGAGGAGCTCCGGGAGGCGTGCCCAGGGGAGGCCGACGCCTCCCGCTCCTCAGCCTCCGGGGGTCCCCTCCCTGGCGCCGGCAGCTGGGGCCGGGCCAGCCCCGAAAGCCGGGCCCGGGCCCAGGCCTGCTTGCTCAGCCTTCCGTTGCCAGGGGCCTGAGCCTGGGGGCCTCCCCATGGGGAACCCTGAGTCCCTCGCGACGAGTCCACCGACCGTCCCGGCGACAACGGCACCTTTCGCGGCTTCGTCCTAGCCGCGGAGTGAGAGACCAGTCCGTTTCCCCACAGAGGCCAGCCCCCTCCAGGGGCGCCCCGGCCGCCCGCCACGGCGGAGGCGGACGCCCGGCCACGGCGCTTCCATCCACTCTGCTCGGGGAAAACTCCCCGGCGCCGCGGCTGCCGGCCGCGCCCCATCGTCGCGGCTCGTTTTCCGGGTGGCCGCGCCATGCCCCGAGCGAGAAAGGGCCCTGCTGCACGTGGAACTGGGCGCTGACCAGGGCTGCCCAACGCCGGCCAATTCTCACGAGCGTTCTGCCCAAATCGATCCCGATTTGGGCCGAACGCTCGTGAGAATTGGCCGGAAAACGCCCGGTGAACACACTTCGGGCACCACAGGGCTGCAGAGCGGCCTCCGCCGGGGCCCTGTCCGGGATCGCCGGTCGTCGCGTTCCGGCACCGCCAGGAGGAGCTCCGGGAGGCTTGCCCCGGGGAGGCCGACACCTCCCGCTCCTCAGCCTCCGGGGGTCCCCTCCCTGGCGCGGGCAGCTGGGGCCAGACCAGCCCCGAAAGCCGGGCCCGGGCCCGGGCCTGCTTGCTCAGCCTTCCATTGCCAGGGGCCTGAGCCTGGGGGCCTCCCCATGGGGAACCCTGAGTCCCTCGCCACGAGTCCACCGACCGTCCCGGCGACAACGGCACCTTTCGAGGCTTCGTCCTAGCCGCGGAGTGAGAGACCAGTCCGTTTCCCACAGAGGCCAGCCCCCTCCAGGGGCGCCCCGGCCGCCCGCCACGGCGGTGGCGGACGCCCGGCCACGGCGCCTCCATCCACTCTGCTCGGGGAAAACTCCCCGGCGCCGCGGCTGCCGGCCGCGCCCCATCGTCGCGGCTCGTTTTCCGGGTGGCCGCGCCATGCCCCGAGCGAGAAAGGGCCCTGCTGCACGCGGAACTGGGCGCTGACCAGGGCTGCCCAACGCCGGCCAATTCTCACGAGCGTTCTGCCCAAATCGATCCCGATTTGGGCAGAACG
>NW_025721461.1:10000-35000 GCF_922984935.1 Meles meles
GTTTCTCTCTGTCAAATACATACACAGAACCTTGAGAGAGATAGGAATAAAGAAAGAAAGAGAGAGAGAGAGAGAGAGAGAGAGAGAGAGAGAGAGAGAGAAAGGCAATAGCCCTGAGGAGGACACTTCTTTGCCTCTCCCTCTGCTTCCTGACCTGAAAGGGGGAGATAAAACTCGCCTAGGAATGGCACCTTCCCTCCATGGAGCAGGAGGAAAAGAAGACATTCTCATCAGTCTGCAGACGGCATCAGAGGAACGTGCCCAGAAAACCTTCCTCTGCCCGTTCCCTTCCATCTCTTGGCCTTCCCGTGGTGGGCTGAGCTCAGAAGCCCAAAACTGCTTTCCTCTCTCCTGTCATTTCTCCACAACCGGATCTTTCTTTGTGGAGGACATGCCCTCGACATGGGAATTCCGAGCCGCCGCCGTTCTGTGAGACTTCTGGTGTGGGTGTATTCTGCCTGGTGGGCGCTGCACGTGTCAATCGACTGTTTCTCTCCCTGGGATCTGTCTCTTTCTGACCGGTGTCTCAGTCAACAACTCAGAAGGGGAGTAGAGGGAACATTCTTCCTCCCCTACACCTACTGAATGCAGATGGACACACCCCCAGAACCCTCCCCTCACACACACACACACACACACACACACACACACACACACACACACACCCCAAACAAGAGTTGGAATCCACCTGAATGTGGAACAATGTCACAGTAGTTAAACACAGGATGCTAGACTCACATGGCAGAATAGAACACCGATACTACAAATTATGTTTGCGGAGACGGTTTGGTGGCATAGGAATGTGCTTGTTGGGTGGCAATACTTAGTGAAAAGAAGTAGGAAACATTCGGCGGAGAATGGGTTCTCTCTTAGGAGGGGATACCAGATCATTTCAAAGGCTGGGGATGGTGAAATCAGCCCCCCCCCCTTCTTCTTCTCCTTCCCCTTCTCCTTCGTCTTCTTCTTCTTCAAGATTTTATTTATTGATGTGACAGACAGAGATCACAAGTAGGCAGAGAGGCAGGCAGAGAGAGAGGGAGAAGCAGGCTCCCCATCGAGCAGAGAGCCCAATCCGGCGTCTCGAGCCCAGGACCCCGGGACCATAAACCGAGCCAAAGGCAGAGGCTTTAACCTACGGAGCCACCCAGGTGCCCCAGTTCTTCTATCTTTTCACTTCTGTTTCTCCCCCTACTCTGTTCTTTAGGGTGGTCCTTAGGCCTCCTCCTTTTCCCGAGCCAATGACTATACCTGCTTTTTTAAGACATTGCGTCCTAAAGAGGAAGCAGGACTTCAGCTAATGGTCTCAGGAAGGATGCTTACTTCCTAGATTCATATGGATCCGCCCAACTTTGGCTTCTCATGGCTCATCGCTCTCTGCAGGACATAGGGGAGGACACGGGTCTTACCATGAAAGAAGCCCACTTGGGTGGGACCGTCGCTTGTGGAAAATGGAATCTGGGGGAAGGACTGAAAGCAGCACTGATAAAGACTGTGTTGCAGGTTAGAGAAATTTCCGCCGCTTGGACACCGCCCTGCCCCGCCCCGCCCCGCCCCGCCCCACCCCACCCCACCCCACCCCACCCCACCCCACCCCACCCCGCCACCGCCACTCCCCATCCCCCCACGCCCGCCCGCCCGCCCGCCCGCCCGCCCAAAGCAAGCACTTCCCTTTGATGCCATGTCTTGTGTGTGTTTGTTTTCTTGGTTCATTCCTTCGTTCGTGCAGTTGATTATTTTTTTAAGATTTTATTGACTGATGAGAGAGACAGAGAGAGCGCGCGAGCGAGCGTGAGCCCATGAGCGGAGTGAAGGGCAGAGGGAGAAGCGGGCTCTAAGCTGAGCAGGGAACCCGATACAAGACTCATTCCCAGGACTCCAGGATCATGACCTGAGCCCCAAGGCAGACACGCTCAACCTCAACCGATTGAGCCACCACCGGGGCACCCCATCATTCATTCATTCCTTCATTCATTCATTTTAAGACTATCTATTTGACAGAGAGACAGCGAGAGAGGGAACACAAGCAGGGGGAACGGACAAGGGAGAAGCAGGCCTCCCGCCAAGCAGGGAGCCCGATGCGGGGCTCGATCCCAGGACCCTGAGATCAGGACCTGAGCGGAAGACAGCCACTTAACCACTTAACCGGCTGAGCCACCCAGGCGTCTCAGAAGTGCGCTTTCAATGCATCATCTGTTAAGTGGATCTGGATCAAGGACATTGTCACGTTTTAACCTGTGTGGGCCCTGCTCCTGGGCTTTCACACTTACCCGGGTCCCAAAGGACTCTGCCAAACTTCAGCATGTGGGCTCTCTTTCTGTCCTGAGCACACATTGCATATCTACCTCATTAAAAAAAAAAAAAAAAAAGAAGAAGAAGAAGAAGAAAAGAAAAAGAAAAAGAAAAAGAAAGAAAGAAATTTGATCAAAGGGGTGCCTGGCTCCATCCTCCACCGGTGGAGCGTGGGACTCGGGATTGTGAGTGTGACTCGGGATGGGAGCCCTATGTTGTGTGGAGAGATTACATAGACATAAAACCTACAGGAGAGGTTTTTTTCCAACCCATCGATGAATCCCTCCAAAGGAGCCTTCCAAACATAAGGACGGGGAAAAAAAAAAAAAAAAAAAGAAAAAGAAAGAAAACCTCCCTGGTTCCCATAAGACTAGAGTCCTAGAGCCTTGCATATGCTAAAAATGGAAAATAAACTCCGTCACTTTCTGTAGGGTCCTTCCTCACGATGACTTGGAACTCTGGATGGAAAACACACATACGCCTATGTGCACGCACACGTGCGTGCGGAAAACCAAACCAAACCGGCTAAACAAACCAAAACCCTATAGAAACCTGCAATCGATGTTGGGAAAGCAACCACCCACCCCCAGAAGAAACGCTTGCAGGCCACGTGTACAGTGTACGATAATACATGGGGAGCCTCTACTGGCAGTTGCTTACTTCCATGGAAGACATTTCAGGATACCATGAGTCGCAGATGGCCCGAGGGGGCTTCTTTCGACATGTCTGAATTGTGTGCACAAGTCGAGGAAGGCTGCTAGGAGACTAAGTCGTCAGAAACTGGGAAGCCTGTTTTAGTTCCATCCGTGAAGGCCCAGCTTCTGGGGAGGAACCGACGCTCAGGGAGATGCTCTGGTCTTCATTTGGTTTGTTTCTTGCTGCGGCTGTTGGTATCTTTGCACAAAACCTGCCGTGTTCTGATTAGAAAAGGAAAACAACGGATGGAGGGGACCCATAAGTGGTCATGCTATGTGGCCCTTGGATTTGTTTTCAGCCAAGGGGGAGATTTGGGGCCTCTGGTCTTTCATGACCTCTCCACAAAGAAGACTGACACAAAGGCTACGAGTTGTTTGCATCTTGTGTGCATCCATGGGTCCCTGTGCGTTTCCCATCTGAGATGTTTTCTCTCCCTCTGGACGCTCTTGCTAACATCCAGTTGTAAAGGAACTCCTTGCTTCATAACTGAGTTGAAAGGAGGCACCTGGAAAAATCGGGCATGGTAAGAACGAGCATCAAGGTGTTTCAGGTCACATGACCTGGGATGACATTCCCTACATTCAGACTTTTGTGTCGCTCCATCGTCAAGATGCCTCAAGGGAAGGGACCCAGTGGATGGCCCAGAGCGAGAAGGACAGACGCAAATGGAGCACACCTGGGGCGCCTGGATGGCTCCGTGGATGAAGCCGCTGCCTTCGGCTCAGGTCATGATCTCAGGGTCCTGGGATCGAGTCCCGCATCGGGCTCTCTGCTCCGCAGGGAGCCTGCTTCCTCCTCTCTCTCTGCCGGCCTCTCTGCCTACTTGTGATCTCTCTCTCTGTCAGATAAATAAAATAAAATCTTTAAAAAAAAAAAAAAAAGAAAGAAAGAAAGAAAATGGAGCACACCTGACTTACCCCCTCCCCCTGAGATGAAGGCCGAGGCAGGCAGAGGCCAAACGGGAAAAGAAAAGAACGGAAAAGAAAAAAAGATGAGTTCAAAACTTGACCTCTCGGGGCACCTGAGTGGCTCAGTGGGTTAAAGCCTCTGCCTTTGGCTCAGGTCATGATCCCAGGGTCATGGGATTGAGCCCCACATTGGGCTCTCTGCTCAGCGGGGAGCCTGCTTCCTCCTCTCTCTCTGCTTGTCTCTCTGCCTACTTGTGATCTCTGTCTGTCCAATAAATAAACAAAATCTTAAAAAAAAAAAAACAAAAAAAACTTGACCTCTGCCGGGGGCCTTGCCCGAGGCTCCCTTGCCCCGCCTCCACCTCCGCAGTGAGACACACCCCACCCCACCCCCACCCCCACCCCCACCCCCACCCCCACCCCCACCCCCGTTTCGGCACGAAAATCACTCCAAGCCCCTTGGGCCACCTCCTTAGGAGGTCTAAATTGGAGCACCTTCCAAGTCAGCAGGGAGGGGCCCGCGAGGGCTCCCCTGGACTTAAACAGCCCACTTCAGACTTCCCCACAGGAGCCTGAGAGGGGGAAAACAATCGACTGACTTTTTTAGTGGACCCAGGTGCGACTTCTTTGGCTTTAAAGCCAATTCAAGGTTGTTGGTTTTATTTTATTCTATTTTAAAGATTTTATGTAGTTATTTGACAGAGAGAGAGAGAGATCACAAGTAGGCAGAGAGGCAGGTACAGAGACAGGAGGAAGTAGGCTCCCTGCTGAGCAGAGAGCCCCATGCAGGGGCTCGATCCCAGGACCCTGAGATCATGACCTGAGCTGAAGGCAGAGGCTTAACCCGCTGAGCCACCCAGGCGCCCCTGTTGGTTTTATTTTAAAGAGACGTCGTTTTGGAGCTTTCAATGTCACATAGAATACAGATAATCAGCTTTTTTTCCTTTTTCCGCCCCGCACCCAATTTATTTTATTTTAGTTCATTTCATTTCACTTCATTTCATTTTATTTCATTTCATTTTGCAGATTTTAGTTTTTTATCGGGGGGGGGGGCGGAGGGGGGAGGGGGGAGGGGGGTGGGGGGAGGGAGGGGGGGAGGGGGAATGGGGGGGGAGGGGGAATGGGGGGGGAGGGGGGGGTGGGGGGGGGCGGGGGGGGTGGGGGGGGAGGGAGGGGGGGGGAAAGAGGAAGAGGGAGAGGAAGGGGAAGCAGGCTCTCTGCTGAGCAGAGAGCCCAACGCAGGGCTCCATCCTAGGACCCTGGGATCATGACCTGAGTGGAAGGCAGAGGCGTAACCCACGGAGCCACCCAGGCGCCCAACAGATTTTATGTTTTCAGTAATCTCTACACCCAATGTGGGGCTTGAACTGACAACCCTGAGATCAAGAGTCATGCTCTCTACTGACTCTGCCAGCCAGCTGCCCCTGGAATATCATCTTTCAGAGACACATGCGTAGACTCGGATATGATGAGACTGCTTAAAAAGGTCTGATTGACTTGATGGATCCAATAAAGCCCCTTGGAAATGTTGGTTGGCCTGGTCACCTTGCTTACCGAGGGCCCCTCGGCCTTAACAGTTGAATAAAGAATGCCACCTCCTGGCGGATCCCGGAACTTCATGAAGGAAATTTGGAGGGCCTCAGGAAGAGAGGAATTCACCCAAATGTACAGGTCTTGCAGGCGAATCTGATGGGAAATATTTGGCTTGGCTCCTGGATTTTAAAAAGGCACTTAAAGGTTCGATCTAGGGGAGCCTGGGTGGCTCAGTCGTTAAGCATCTGCCTTCGGGGGAGTCTGCTTTTCCCTCTCCCTCTCCTTCCGCTTGTGCCCCCCCCCCCCCCCCGGTCAAATAAATAAAAGAAAATCTTTTTTTTTTTTAAAGATTTTATTTTATTTATTTGACAGAGAGAGAGATCACAAGTAGGCAGAGAGGCAGGCAGAGTGAGAGGAGGAAGCAGTCTCCCTGCAGAGCAGAGAGCCCGATGCGGGGCTCGATCCCAGGACCCCGAGATCATGACCTGAGCCGAAGGCAGCGGCTTCATCCACGGAGCCACCCAGGCGCCCCAAAATGAAATCTTTTAAAAAGAAAAGAGTTCAATCTAAAATTCCTTATGAAAAGCTCCATCCAAGCAGATAAGAAAGAAAGATCCCATATACGATCGCTTGCTCTTCTTGCTTCGCTTATGTAGATGATTAGAACAACTGTGGGAAAACTGGAATTGTTTCACAAACAAATTCATCTTCCTTTGGCTATCTTGGATGGCAATAAAGGTGACATTAGAGAGAAAGATTCTATTTCAATAACACACTTTTGGGGGTGATAGTTGCTGGTTCTGAAGAGTGACCTTTGGGCCTTTGTTCTCTGCCTCTAAAACTGGACGGGATCCTGAATCCTTCTGGTTTTCTTGATTCTCTAGGACTATGACTCTGTGAACGACGGTTTCCAACATTCTCCCATTCTCCTATCTTAAAACCGTTAAGAACTAAAACCGTATCCCCCCCCCCCCCCCCCCAAGCCTGGCAAAGAAGCTCGACCACGTGAAAGAAACTTTGAGGGAACTGGCCACACTAGCTCATCATCCATAGACAGTGTTTGTGCCGGCGGCTCCATGGGCCACTCGAAATGAGACATTGGACCTACACCCCAGAACAGCCCGTCAGATTGTCCCTGCCCACTCCCACTCTGCCCAAGGATGCTTCAAGCCTGACATCTAGAGACTGTTAGGGTACGGAGTCGACCACCCCTCCATGAGACAGAGAACACTCGATAATGCAAGTCCCACAGCGTGGTTTATTTCCAGCTAGCTGGGGTCCAAGAATCTGCCCAGCGCGGCGGGTTTCAACAAGGACCCCGAGCACTCAAAGCCATGGGTTTATCGAGCATTTTCAAGGCACTTTTTCATAGCTACAGACCTATCTTGCGCCCCACTTTGACAGTTTCACTTTTTGCCACCCCGGCGTGTCACCCTGGTGGTTAAGGGAGATTTAGGTCTAGAAGAAACTTAACTTGAGTGACATTTCCCTCCACCTCGGCCTCCTTCAGTTTTATGGTGGGGAGGGCGACCTTAGGCTTCAAGGAACTGAGCTATTCATCTCTGGAAATTGGGCTATGGAGAAGATGACTTCTTTGTTGTCAATCACTAGGACATTTGTGAACCGAGGGAGACTCCTGTCTTGCAGGATTGCTGTGATCTCTGCAAGTTAACTCTTTGTTTTTTATGAACATCTGGTCCCGGTGGCGCCACCGCCACCGCCTAAGCGCCCCGGTGGTAGAGGAGTAAGTTGCTTTTTCAGGTTGGAGCTAGTTCCTCTTATCTCGAGTCACGTACGCAGTAGGGCCTGTTAGCGATGCTCAGGAAAATGGCTTCCCGGCCTTCAGGATGGCCATTCTTATGCTCACCCACTCTTACAGCGCAAGGTGCCAGCTTTTGCTTTGCCAAGATGGCTGTACTTCTGACAGGGCTAGGCTCGAGGTGGGTACGGTCTTGTTTTTCTTGGCCTCCACACCCGGAGCTGGTTTCCGGGACTTGTTTCTAAGTCCCCTGGGGGAAGGGGATCAGGGACAGTCTAGGGGTTAAACAACAAAGTTCTTGTTTCACCTCCATGGAAGCCTCTGGCTCAAATAAAAAATATCAAATAGGGCCTTACAAGACCTCACTGGCAGCACTCCAGACTTAGATACTGGGTTGAGCCCTTGTTTCAACCAGTAACCAGTGTTTTCCTTTGGGTTTTGCATAGAAGTGCCTCTTCTTAACTGCCGGATTGCTAGATGAATGAGGCAGAGTCTATGATCCTTAACTCCACTTGCTGCACCTGTATTAACTCTTCTTTGGAAATAAGAACCCATAGAGATAGGGGCACCTGGCTGGCTCGGTCGGTAGAACACACGACGCTTGATCTCGGGGTTGTGAGTTCGAGCCCCGCACTGGGTGCAGAGATTCCTTTCTTTTTTTTTTTTTTTCTCCCCCCCCCCCCTAAAGATTGTATTGATTTATTTGGCAGACAGGGGTCAGAAGTAGGCAGAGAGACACGCAGAGAGAGAGGAGGAAGCAGGCCCCCCGCGGAACGGAGAGCCCAATGTAGGGCTCGATCCCAGGACCCTGGGATCATGACCTCGGCCAAAGGCAGAGAACTTTAACCCACTGAGCCACCCAGGCGCCCCAAGGTGCAGAGATGACTTAATAAAAATCTTTAAAGACAGAAGAGGGGGGAGAGAAAGGAGAAGGAGTAGGGCCCCTGATAATAAAAGGCAAACACTAAGCTACTTGGCTAGAAGAAACCCTTAACCCTCCACAACCTTTGCCCCCTTCCCCAGCTGGGGGAGGGGCTCAGACTAATTTACTCATCTGTATTCTTTGATTGATTGATTGATTGATTGATTTGACAGAGAGAGAGAGAGAGAGAGAGAGATCACCAATAGGCCGAGAGGCGGTGGGGCCGGGCGGGGCGGGGGGGGGGGGGGGGGGGGGCAGGCTCCCTACTGAGCAGAGAGCCCGATGTGGGGCTCGAACCCAGGACCCTGGGATCATGATCTGAGCCGAAGGTGGAGGCTTAACCCACTGAGCCACCCAGGTGCCCCTCACGTGTATTCTTGGATGCCCACCGATGCCAGGTCAATTTGAGAGAGAATGAGACTATTGGGTTAGACTCTACTGTTACTATTCCTTACAAGTGTACTTGGGGATAAAATCAATGATGCCATATGGTACCAAACCGTGTAGAGAAATATCCAAGCCCTCAGAGAGGGAACTCTCTCTGAGACCCCCACCATTGGCACTAGGGACCAAAAATTGCGATCTGCCCTGTCTCAGATCCTTCCATTCCAAAGCCTCCACTGCACCCTCATTCAGCTTGAAGCAGTTATAGAAGGCAGACCTCTGCCCCTGTTCCATAGCAATGGAATGAAGGATTGACCATGGGGAATGATAACAGGGGAAAACAGAGCATGTCTGACTCCCTGTTGTTTCTAGTCCCTTTTAACCTACAGGGGAAAAGCCTCTGTTGAGCCCGGCACATAGGCATGTTACCGCTAAGATGTACAGAAACTTCTTTACCATAAACCTACCTCCCCTGAGGAAATAAAAGAATAGCCACAGCATAACTTGACAGGGGTGGTGGGAGGGATGGATGGAAACCATGCCCCATAAGGTAAATGGGCTGATGCTGGCTGAAAGCTCCAAGCCTGTTTTTCAGAAAATTGGTTCCCCCTACTGAGCTACCGTCTCGTTTCAGGCCTTGCTACCAAATACCAGGCATCTCTGCAGAAGTCTGGACTGAAGGTCGACGGATGGGGCTGCAGCTTATCAACAAGCAGGGCCCTGATACTCCTTACCTGAGAGAAGGAGCCTGAGACCCCGTTCCGGTTAGACCAGCTCTCACAGCATGCCCACAGCCCCTTCTCCTTCTCCTAAGGTAACCTCCTGACATAAGGGACTCAATGATCCTCCTTCTCAGGTCAAGTCTCCACCCCAAAGTAAACATGGGGATAGAGGGTCCATAGGATGTTTCCCCACTGTGCAGGCTCCATCGTTCCCCGTGAATAATCGTTCATGTCCCTGCCCTTTTTCTTTTGAAGTTTGATTGTTATTTAGTAAGTTAGTTGGTTATTTCAGAGAGAGAGAGAGAGAGAGAGAGAGAGAGCGCGCGCGAGAGCGCGAGCGAGCGCACACGCATGAACACACGAGTGGGGGGAGGGACAGAGGGAGAGGGAGAAGACTCCCCACTGAGCAGGGAGCCCCAGAGGGGCAGGGCTCAGTCTCAGTACCCTGAGATCATGACCTGAGCTGAAGGCAGACGCTTCATAGACTGCGGCGCCCCTCCATTCCTTTTTTTTTGGGGGGGGGGGGAGAACAACATGACATACTTTTATGTTTTAAAAAATTCCATTCATTCATTCATTTTCCATTATCTGTGGACCCAATGCAGGGCTTGAACTCATGATCCTGACTGAGATCAGATTCACAGTCCTGTGCTCTTTTGACTGAGCCAGCCAGGTGCTCCCTCCAGTGCATTTTTTTAAACAACCCAGGGATCAAGGCTCGGAGTGACCATTTGCCCAATGAGACCCACACTCAACCCTCTGTGCAGAGGTGCTATCTGTGGAGCTGGTTTATGGTTCCCCATCTTCCCTCCTTCTTTTAGTGGACAGAAAGTGGCGTGTGAAACAGCCAGTGGCTATGTGGAAATGAGACAGAGGGTTTCCCTTGGAAAGCAGGTGGGAGAGGGAGGACCGGTCGAGGGATAATCAATCAACTGTTCCCGTCGCCTTAGAGGAGTGGGCTTGCTCGGCCCTGTAACTCGGTGGATGAGTGAGAACTGTCCCCTGTCAGGCCACTCTTAAGCTCTTATCCCTTATCACTCCATGCCTGTGTTTGCCTTCTGACCCCTAAGACACCAGCGTCATCAGTCCATGCCTGTGTTTGGCCTCTCCGTCCTAAGACACCACCATCCTGTGTTTCCTGTCCCTCTCTCCGACTGACCCAGCCACACCATGCCACACCCTCCTACCTGCACCACCCCCCCCCCCCCCTTGGAAGGCTTTCAGGTCAGACGTCATCCTCCACATCCATGATTCCCAAAGGGTTTACCGGCATTTCCTGGGTTAGGAAAAGGAGGGGACTCTTTTTGCCCCCAGATAAGGTCAGCTCTTGAGACACGCTCTGTCTCCTTCCCCCTTGCCTCCTCCCTCCCGAAGTTTGCAAGCCACAGCCTAAGGGTTGGGGGATTTGAAGCACGCCATTCAAAGGAGAGAAGCCCCAGGCTCTGACTTTAACAGAAAACTTTCTGCATTTGAATGAAACGATTTGATTGAATGAGGCCCATGAGAATGGATCACCCTGAACCTCCCTTCAGCGGTCCTCCCATCCCCCACGCCCCACCCCTGCCGTCTTCAGGTCGAATGGAGAGCAGTAGGCTGGGGGTGGGGATGGCGGGGGGGAGGGGGGGAGGGGGTGTGGCGGGCGTGGTGGTGGTGGTGGTGGTGGTGGTGGTGCTGTTCATCCTAAGTAGTGAACGAGGCCCCGGGTCCCTAGGAAAAAAGTCACGGTCGGGTACAGATGAGTTGGTCTCTCAGGCAAAGTGGTCCAACTGTGGGCAACAGTTCTGTGGATGAGGGGAGATTTTTTTCTGGGATCATGCTCACATAGACGTCCCCGGCTGAGAAGAGGGCAGGGGGAGCCCTGGTAGGGGGAGGCGGACCCAGATCCGGAGCTCTGGACTATAGCTACTGCCTGCCCCCGGGTTGGGGGGGGTGGGGGGGTGGGGGCTGAGGGTGGTGGGGTCCGCTCACGCTGACTCCTGCAGCTCAATTCATTCTGGGAACCTTCTATTTTTTTCTGCGGAGGTGCCAGGTGCTGCGACGGCCAAAGCTCAACTCTTCTCTTTGCCTAGTTCTTTTTTTTTTTTTTTTTTTTAAAGATTTTATTTATTTATTTGACAGAGAGAGATCACAAGCAGGCAGAGAGGCAGGCAGAGAGAGTGAGAGGGAAGCAGGCTCCCTGCCGAGCAGAGAGCCCGATGCGGGACTCGATCCCAGGATCCTGAAATCATGACCCGAGCCGAAGGCAGCGGCCCAAACCACTGAGCCACCCAGGCGCCCCATTTTTTTTTTTTTTTAATATTTTATTTATTTGACAGAGAGAAATCACAACTAGACAGAGAGGCAGGCAGAGAGAGAGAAGGAGGCAGGTTCCCCGCGGAGCAGAGAGCCTGATGCGGGGCTCGATCCCAGGACCCTGAGACCATGACCTGAGCCGAAGGCAGAGGCTTTAACCCACTGGCCACCCAGGCGCCCCTCTTTGCCTAGTTCTTAAAAGGCCTGATTCTCCTGTCTTCCTGGTAGAGGGACCGAGCCACACCCTCCCATCCTGCCGGACACCCCGTGCAAATACTTCCACTTGAAGAGGGCTTTCACCTCGTTCCGAAAGTAAACAAACTACACCCACCCACACCCATCCCGTGGTCACCAATCCCTAAAACCAACCCACAGAAACCCAGCGGGTCTTCTGCAGCCCAAGGTGCTTTAGAGAGTCACTCTCTTCAACACACCTTAGGCTCAAGGACGTGCTGCTGTCTCTCTTTCTCTGGCACAATTCCATCCAGGGATGAGCCTCGTACTGTATCGGCAAGATACAGTGCTCCTGGGAGCCGGGGACAGCAGACAACACTCACCGGATGATAGCACCCTACCTTTGGAATGACGTCCATACCTAAGCATGGTCTCTGGAAATCTTTGACATTGGCGTGCCTCTGCCGAGATCATTGCTTGGGACACTCCAGCCTCTAGAGCCGATCTTGTCTATGTTCCTCTGACCGTTACTTGCCCTTACTGTTCGCCTGATATTTTGCCTGATTGTTTATGGAGAGATTATATCCCTTCTGGCAAGAGCTGAATGTGAATCCTCTGCTCACCCCACCATGGAGAAGAATATGCACAGGCCCACACCCCTCTTCTCCTTCTCCACCATGTTGATGGAAAATGTGGGCCGCCCTCCCTCCGTCCTGTCAAAACCCAAACCTGAGATAAGGTTTAGATGTAAAGGAAACCAGAATACTGTGTTGAACTACAGACACTTCTTTTTTTTTTTTTTTTTTTTTAGATTTTATTTACTTATTTGACAGACAGAGATCACAAGTAGGAAGAGAAGCAGGCAGAGAGAGAGAGGAGGAAGCAGGCTCCCTGTGAGCAGAGAGCCTGATGCGGGGCTCGACCCCAGGACCCTGGGATCTTGACCTGAGCCGAAGGCAGAGGCTTAACCCACTGAGCCACCCAGGCGCCCCAACTACAGACACTTCTAAAACGTAGCAGCAGGGGCGCCTGGGTGGCTCAGTGGTTTAGGCCACTGCCTTCGGCTCAGGTCATGATCTCAGGGTCCTGGGATCGAGTCCCGCATCGGGCTCTCTGCTCGGCAGGGAGCCTGCTTCCCTCTCACTCTCTCTGCTTGCCTCTCTGCCTACTTGTGATCTCTCTCTGTCAAATAAATAAATAAAATCTTAAAAAAAAATAAAATATTTAAAACGTAGCAGCAGCATCAGCAGCAGCAGCAGAAAACACACACCCCCCCCCCCCCAACTGCAGGTGCAAGGAGGGAGAGATAACTCTCCCCCCTTTCTCCCCTGAAGCATCCTCTGCCCATTCCCCTGGGAGATGTCTCCCCTATCGCAGAAGGGGGAGTGAGTGACATCCTTTTTTCTTTCTTTCTTTCTTTCTTTCTTTCTTTCTTTCTTTCTTTCTTCTTCTTCTTCTTCTTCTTCTTCTTCTTCTTCTTCTTCTTCTTCTTCTTCTTCTTCTTCTTTTTTGAGTGAGTGAGTGAGTGAGAGAGGGGGGGGGGAACACACACACACACGCATGTATATATGTATATACGCACATATATGTATATGTGTACACACACGCACGCACACACATCTATTCTGGGCGTGCGGAAGCAGGGGGAGGGGCAGGGCAGGCAGAGGGAGAGGGAGAAGCAGGCTCCCCGCTGAGCAAGGAGCCTGAAGTGGGACTCGATCCCAGGAATGTGGGATCAGGACCTGAGCCAAAGGCAGCCGCTTACCCTTAAGGGACTAAGCCACCCAGATACCCTGTGAGGGACATTCTTATCTTCAAGGACAGGAAGTTGAGAATGAACATGAGAATTCTGGACAAACTGATCTTGTTTGTTTGTTTGTTTGTTTGTTTCTTTCTTTCTTTCTTTCCTCCAAAATCGTGTGTTCTTGTAGACTCCCCACACAGTGTAGTTACTCTGCCACAATCGCCTCTTCTTTTTTTTTTTTTTTTTTTTAAGATTTATTTATTTATTTGACAGAGAGAGAGATCACAAGTAGGCAGAGAGGCAGGCAGAGAGAGAGGAGGAAGCAGTCTCCCTGCAGAGCAGAGAGCCCGATGCGGGGCTCGATCCCAGGACCCTGAGATCATGACCTGAGCCGAAGGCAGCGGCTTAATCCACTGAGCCACCCAGGCGCCCCACAATCGCCTCTTCTTGTTCAACCCAATATACCAGCAACTAGGATTTGCTCCTTCTCAGGGTCTGGCTTTCCTCGGGAGGGCTTTTTCATGGGACACTTTTAGGAAACAAATTTGTAGGCTCCTTTTCCTGTTACTCTGTCTCATGTCAATGTCATCCTTAGGGTCTGCCACCAACCCTGAGGTCTTCCTTTCCAGCATCTTTGAATCCTCCCTCCTTCATGACCTCGTTCCTTCCGTGCACAGCCCTCCGCTCGGCTCCCGTGCCCCCCCCCCCCCCCACCAAGGCCAGACATATGGGTGATGGCCTCTCCAAGCTAAACATACTCTTACTGTATGACACAGCAATCCTGCTCCTTGGTATGCATCGATGACCCAAACGAGTTGAAGATGGATGTCTGCACAGAAACCGACACGCAGACGTTCACGGCCCCTTCACTAGGAACGGCTTGAACCTGGAGGCAATCAAGAAGTCCCTCAGGAGGAGAATGGATCCAGAGACTGGGGTACATCCAGGCCACGAAAGAAATGGCTCTCGGGGCTTTGGAAAGAGATGAGCGAGCTCTGGGGAGCTATGGGGAGCCAGGTAGGGAAACTCCCGCGTGTCTTGCTGACTGAGAGAAGCCGGTCAGAAGAGAAGAGGTGAACCCACCTCACGGTTCCAACTCCATGTGACATGCTGAAGGAGGCCAAACGATGGAGAGGGTCACGAGATCAGTAGGCTGGAGAGCCGAGTATGAACTGTAGCAGACAGCATCATGGACGGACAGGTGTGGGCAGAGGGTTTCTCCCCCTCTTGGACCAGGTTTGGCTTCAAAGGAGTGCAGCCCAAATTGGAACCAAAGGAGGCAGGATGCTTCCCGAAAAATCTCAAGGAAAAGTACTGCAAGCAACAGGAATAGCTACTGGTCAGGCTCTGGAGGAAAGGGTGGAGAGATTCAGCCCGTTGGCCTGAAAGTTGGCGGTAACTGTCTTCTCCCAGAATATGGAGGCATCGGAGTAGTTCTAGATGACGTGGAGTATTTTCTTACTTAGGGACGGTGACATTCTGAGGAAATATAGAGACTGAAAAAAAATCATGATTGCGATGGCATCCCGTGAAACTACTCAGTCCACTGAAGTGGTGAAATCTTGCCCCGTGTGAGTAATTTCCATGGCAGGCAGGCGAAAGGGACAACAAAGATCCATCGGCTGCCAGGGGTTTTGGTGGGGGTGGAGGGTGTGGGGTGGGGGGGCGGGGGGGGAGGGTGCAGGTGGGTGGGTAGGGTGACTAGGCAGAGCACAGAGGATTTTTAAGGCGGTGGAACCATTCAGAGAGCTACTGTGGTGGTGAGATACCTTTGTCGAAACCCACAGAAGGAGGGGTGCCTGGGTGGCTCAGTGAGTCAAGTCTCTGCCTTCGGCTCTGGTCATGACCTCCGGGTCCTGGGATCGAGCCCCGAATCGGGCTCTCTGCTTGGCGGGGAGCCTGCTTTCCCCTTTCTCTCTGCCTACTTGTGATCTGTCTGTCTGTCTGTCTGTCTGTCCGTCCGTCTCTCTCTCTCTCTCTCTCTCTCTCTCTCTCTGTCAAATAAATAAATAAAATCGTTATAAAAAGGAAAACAAAACCCCAGAGAATGGACAATGTTGGGCTCTGAGTGGGTGATGATGATGCCTCAGTGTGGATTCATCCCTTGTAAGCGATACACCAGGTTTGCCACGGATGGTCGGTTGGTCGGTAGGCTTCTGGGGGAGTGGGAAGCTCTCAGGGAGCAGGCCTGTGCCTCTGAGTGTTGGGGGGCGGGGCAGGGGCCAGTGAGCCGTGACCGATGGCAGAGCAGGTGCCCTGTGGGTACTGCCCGTATTCTCCAGTGAATTTGGCTGTGAACCCAAAACCACTCAGAATAAGTAAATAAGTAAGTAAGTAAGTGAATAAACAAATAAATACAAACAAAGGCCCATGAAACGTGCGTGCGCGCACGCGCGCACGCACACGCACACACGCACACACACACACACACACACACACACACACACACACACACGAAGGAACAAACCCCAAAACAGACAGACAGGCAGACCGGATGTGGAGCTGCCGGGGAAATGGCCAAGCAAGAATTGCAGAGATGGGTTTGGTGCAAAAGGGTGCTTTTCTTACAGCACGGGGACAGGACCTGTGGGCAGAAAGAGCCGTGCTGGGATTGTGAGGGGTCACTGGTGATACGGTTTCCAGTTAGTGGGGGTTAGGGATGAGGTCAGTCTCCAAGGAATGTGTGTATGGTGCGAGCAAGGTCTCCGAGACCTTGCGGGGCGGCTCCCCGCTGTCAAGGTGAGGTGAGTCCCTCTTGTTTTAGCCAAGCGTGAGTCATGGGACCCTTTCGATGTGTGTCTGTGGACCCCGTGTTGGAAGAGGGATGTTAGCCTATCGTGGGCATGGGTGGCTGTCGGAGTGAAGGGACACTGACTAGAGCGAATCCTCACGGGTAAAGCATGGAACGAAATCCTTGAGGGAGTTGTAGGGGTGTTCCACCCTCTATGTGTGTCAGGGATTCATCAGTGGGTTACAAGTGGTCAGGGGACCTCGCTGTTGCCTCCTTTCTCTTGCCTTGGCTCTCTTCATCTGGTCCGAGTGACATTCCAGGTGGACAATCTCCCTGCTGGGGTGGGGGTGTTTGGTCGTGGTGGTGGACACACATTCTCCTCTACCTGCTTAGGGTCTGTGGCTGGGCCTAGGATGGCGACCGACAGAAGAGGTTCCCTGGAGAAGGGCATCCAACCGTGGGTAGGTGTTTGCCTGCCCAGGGGCGCCTTCCCAAGGGCCTAAAGACGGGGACTCGAGGGGTGCCTGGGTGGTTCGGTAGGTTGGGCCTCCGCCTTCCACTCAGGTCATGATCTCCGGGTCCTGGGATCGAGCCCTGCATCGGGCTCTCTGCTCGATGGGGAGCTTGCTTCCCGCCCCCCCCCCCGGCCCCCCCTCTCTGCCTACTTGTGATCTCTGTCTCTCCAATAAGTCAATAAGATAAAATCTTAAAAAAAAGAAGAAAAGAAAAGAAAAGAAAAATGAAAGACAAGACAAGACAAGACAAGACAAGACAAGACAAGACAAGACAAGACAGGGACTCGATCCACGAAGAACGGACAAGACCAGGGGGTTTGGGCAAGGGGCAGGCAGGCCGTGGCAAAGACAGCCCCGGGAGGACGGGGGTGGGGGTGGGGTTGGGGGGGGGGGGGGCCTGGTTGAAGAAGTTTCATCGACATGGACGGTTCAGACCCTAATTCTCTGGCTCCCCTCTCCTGTCTCTGGTGATGGAGGCTGGCTTTCTGCTTCCTGGTTCCTACAAGGAGTGGAATTTGAGATAACTGACGTGCCACAGTGGGCACCTTTTCGGGGTGACAGGTTCTGGTTTCCTTCAGGGCAGTCTGGGGAAGTGGCTCACGGGTGGGTCCTGGTTCCTCGGGAATCCCTCTCCCCATCCCTGGTCCCGCCAGCCATCGCTGGCTCCTCTCTTTCCGGCCATTCCCGGGGCTCCTCCGCAGCGGCAGGGTGCCTGGGCATAGGCTCCTGGGCCTGGGTGTTGAAAAGAAAATCGGAAGTTTCCCTGCCATTCGACCCTGGGCCCTGCAGAGTTTGTCCTTGCTACGGTTCTTCTGTCTTTCTTTTTCTTTTTCTTTTTTTTTTTTTAAGATTTATTTATTTATCTGACAGACAGAGATCACAAGCAGGCAGAGAGGCAGGCAGAGAGAGAGCAGGAAGCAGGCCTCCTGCTGAGCAGAGAGCCCGAGGTGGGGCTCGATCCCAGGACCCTGGGATCATGACCTGAGCCGAAGGCAGAGGCTTTAACCCACGGAGCCACCCAGGCGCCCCTTCTTCTGTCTTTTTAATCGCCTCTGGGATGATCAGGGATGGACTCCCTGCCTCTCAACCCCAGACTTCATGTCCCTTTGGAATTAGACATAAAACGGCCTCGCTGGTTTTCTGAGTCGGTGGCCTTGTCGTAGACACGACCTGCTCGAAGGGACCTGACCCTGAAAATCTTGGATTTCTTCCTTGCCCTTGGCTGTGTGGCAGACTTCCCATACGGAATGGATTGTACACCCCCCCACCCCCCCCACCCCCGTTCTCCTAGTGACCCTGATCCGACCTCTGGGAGCGTTTCCTCATTTTGTCTCTCTCTGAGCAACACCCTCTACCACTACCACCCCCCCCCCCCCCCCCCCCCCACCTCCCACTCCCGGCTGATCCCTCAGGCCTCTGTGTGTCCTTTGCCCTTGGGTCCCCTTCAGAGGGTGTTTCACAGAGTCTAGGGTTTTAATTTTGGTGACTTCCAACCCCTCCGTTTCTTTTTTTTACGGATCGCGCCTCAGGTGTCCAGTCTTAAACCCTCTTTGCCTGGCCCTAGATCCCCAGCTTTCCCCCTAGAATCCTCCCCCAACACACACACACACACACACACACACACACACACACACACACACACACACGTGTGTTCCGGTGTTCTGTTTCCCATGGAAGTGTGAGATCCGTTTGGAGTTCACATTTGTAGGAGGGGTGAGATCTGCCTGTTTGGATGGAAGCTTTCCTCTTCCTCTTTCTTTCTTTCTTTCTCTCTTTCTTTTCCCTCCTTAAAAAAGAATGTTGTTGTTGTTGTTGTTGGTGGTGGTGGTGGTGGTGGTGGTAGGGAGGGAGGACGAAGGAAGGAAGGAGCGAAGGACCCGAAAGGAGGGTCAGGGAGAGGGAGGTGAGAAGCAGAGTCTCTGCTGAGTAGGGAGCCCCAGTGGATGGATGCGGGGCTCGATCCCAGGACCCAGAGATCATGACCTGAGCTAAAGGCAGAGACGTTTCACCGACCGAGCCACTCAGGCACCCCAGTTGTCTTGTTTCTTTGCCTGCCTGCCTGCCTGCATGTTGGGTCTGTGGATGTCTGATGACTGACTGTCCTCTGATTTCGTGGGGAGGTGGGCCATGTTTCCTCCTTTGAACGGCCTTTGCGCTTGGGCATATCTCTTTCGGTATCTGTTCCGTGCCATCGATTCATCGACCGACCGACCGTGTCTGTCTGTCTGCCAACATCGCAGGGTCTCCATGGCCTCTGCAAAGAAAGCATTCGACCAGGGGCGACTTTATTTCCGATTTTTGCTTTGTTTTCCTTTGTTGTGTTTGACAGACATCGCCATAGCGGTTCAAATTTCTTGGGCGTGTCAGCTCTGTACACCCACCCAGGGTGGCCCTGGAACTCAGGACCCCCACAGATCAAGAGTTGCCTTCCTTGGGGGTCCTCCGGACCGAGCCAGCTAGGTGCCCTGAAAGACGTGTCCTTGAAACACAGGTGTGAAGTCTGCGCCCATGAACTTTGCACTGGGAAACCTTATTTGGATCGTCACACTCTTGGGGAAATACTGCTGAAAGAACGTCGTGTAGCCAACGATGGAGGAACCGACTTGGGAGGAAAACCTTCTTTTCCAGGTTCTGCTGTTTGGTCAATTCTCTCGACTCAATAGGGGCCCAGCCTTCAGAGTCACAGTATTTGCTTGATGTCTCTCTTGTCTGCGTTTTCCTCGTGTACTTTTATAGTGAGTGCTCCGGATGGATGGTTGACAGAGAACAGTTTACATCCCGGGGCATGTGTGTGTGTGTGTGTGTGTGTGTGTGTGTGTGTGTGTGTGTGTGTGAGAGAGAGAGAGAGAGAGAGAGAGAGAGAGAGGGAGGGAGAGGTGTGTGTGTGGGGGGGGGGCACGGCGGGGGTGAGATGGGTAGGGATTGTTGCAAAGTGGGATCAGGGATTCACGGAGGTGAGAAGGCGGCAAAGAGAAAGGCTTGGAAAGGAAGCCATGAAAAAGCCCATGTTCAAATGGTGAAGTTTCATGGGAGAAGAGTTACCTCTAATCAAAGGCATTCTTGCTGGACAGTAGCTTCTGCCCTCTCCGCTGGGGGATAGGAGGGCCAAGGTTTTGAAAGGTTCCTCCTGGGCTTTTGTAAAGCACAAAAGCGCCAGAGCACCTAGACAGGATGCTGCTGCTCTGTTGCCCTCTAGTGTCCTCTCCCCCTGCCACCGCTGTTTCTGTTTTCCTCTGACCCCACTTCCTGCCCAGGGGTGTTTATCTTGGATAGATAATGCTGCTGCTGCTGCTGCTGCTGCGCGCGCGCGTGCGTGCGTGCGTGCGTGTGTGTGTGTGTGTGTGTGTGTGTCTTCAAGGTTTTATATTTTTAGGTAATCTCTCCACCCATCCATCCAGCGTGGTGCTGGAACTCAGGACCCCCCCCCCCCCCCCCGCAGGTCAAGAGTCGCAGTCGTGTGGTCCTCAGAGGGAGCCAGTCAGGCGCCCCGAGATACGTGTACTTGAAAATCCAGCAAACAAAGAAAAGAACCAACGAATAAAGTTTTTTGTTTTTTGTTTTTTTTTCCTTCACAGGCCGGGGGAAGTTCTACGCCTTGTCCCCCCCCCCCGCCACACATCAGGGGATAGTTAGTTCATCATCAATATTTACCTCTTCTCAAGCACCGGCCCCTCCCCTCCCCGCCCCGCCCCGCCCCGCCCCGCCCCGCCGCCGTGTCCTAGAGTTGGACCGCGCGGCTGTTCCGGAACTGGATTTCTTCAGTGAATGGCTATTTTAACTCTCTCTCTCTCTCTCTCTCTCTCTCTCTCTCTCTCTCCCTCCCTGTTTTTTTTTTTTTTTTCTTCAAGATTTTATTTGTTTGACAGAGAGAGGTCACAAGTAGGCAGAGAGACAGACAGAGAGAGAGGGGGAAGCAGGCTTCCCGCTGAGCAGAGAGTCTGATGTGGGGCTCGATCCCAGGACCCTGAGACCATGACCTGAGCTGAAGGCAGAGGCTTCACCCCCTGAGCCACCCAGGCACCCCTATTTTAACTCTCTTCCTCCCCATTCCGTGCCGCCTCCCTGCCGTCCCACCCCCCCTCCACTGCCCCCCACCCCCGCCCCGGGGTTTATTCCGCTTTTGGTCACGGATGCCACGACCCTGCCTTGGCACCGATGTTCCCCACAGCTGTTTGTTGTCCTTAGACATCATCGTGGTACGGGCAGAGACAGGTTCAGTGAGCACCTTTCTGGGGGTGTGTGTCAGTCACCCCCTTTCCGTCCTCCCGAGGTGTCATCGTTGGCTTCAGAGTAGACCTCCTGCCCTTGAAATGCTAGGAAAAAAACGGTTCATCCGTTGTTGGTTTAGGAGTGCGCGCGTGTGGGATGCCTGGGGGGGGGGGGGGGGCCTCAGTAGATGAAGCCTCTGCCTTCAGCTCAGGTCACGATCTCAGGGTCTTGGGATCGAGTCCCGCATCGGGCTCTCTGCTGGACAGGGAGGCTACTTCCTCCTCTCTGTCTCTCTGCCTGCTCGTGATCTCTGTCTGTCAAATAAATAAATAAAATCTTCAACAACAACAACAACAACAACAACAACAACAACAACAACAACAACAACAACAACATTAAAGGAGTACTCGCGTGGGTCTCGGTTTTACAGTCCCTGCCCGGGGACATTTGTCTAAGTCCTCCCGGAGGCCCGGGCGCCCGCTTGCTCACATGCCACAGTGGGAAGCTGGTGCCTCCAGGCCTGCCGGGCCGCCGGGGGTGGGGGTGGGGTGGGGTGGGTGGGTGGGTGGGTGTGTGTGTGTGTGTGTGTGTGTGTGTGTGTGTGTGTCCCCCGTGGCGAATCGGGCCCCCCCCTTCCGGCGGCAGCGGCCCGGACGCGTTCCCCAAGTCTCCCCTGGGCGAGCTGGAGTCGCGCCGTGCCTGCCGTGAGCTGCCGAGGCTGACGCCCCGGGGCCGCGCGCCCCTCCGAAGTGGGCCGGGAGGGGATCGGGCGGCCTGGCGGCCGGCCTCGCGACTGTCACTGGCCCTGCGTTCCGGATCTGCCTCGGTGTCTTTCGTGGCGGTTGTCTGGCGGCACCTGGCGGCCGCTTTTATATAGCGTCTCCCCGCCGGAACGTGGGCGATGTCGGCAAGGGATGGCATTTGGCCGCGGTCCCCAAGCTGGAGTTCCGGGAGGCCGGCGACACTAGAGCGATCGTCCCCGCGGTCTCTGGGGCGTCGGCGCGCGATCGGCTCGCGGGAGATTGAAACCCCAGGTATATGGGGGAGCAGCGGCGCCGCCCCCGCCGTCGCCGCCTTCTCCTCCTCCTGGCTCTCGCGGAGGGGTGTTGGGGGCTTCCTGGAGGGGTCGACCAGCACCCGCCGGTGCCCCCTCCTCCGCCCGCCTGCCCGCCGGCGTGGGAATGGGAGACAGTGTGTGCGTGCGGTGCGAGGACGCCGTTCGGCCTGTGGCTCTGGTCGTTCATCGGGCCTTCCGTGTCCCACGTGTCCCTTGTGTCCCGTGTCACACTCGGGCGGTTGGGGACCGGCCCGAGCCTCGCCGGGAAGCCGGTGGATGGCGCGAGGGGTCCGTCCGCGGGCACGCGTGGGGTCCTGGTCGTCGCCCCCGATTTTCTCACCAAGTTTTCCGAGGCCCGCTGCGTAAGGTGGGGACCGGCTCGGACCGGCTCGGACCGGGCCGGGCCGGCCGTGCGGGCGGCGCCACGCCGCGAGGGGAGGCACGGGCCGCGATGTCCATGGAGGTCGGGCCATCAGGGGGCGCCTCCGCGGGTCCGCCCCCTCTCCCAGTCCCAGCCCGGGAGCCGGCGACCGCTCGGACCGGCTCGGACCGGCTCGGACCGGCTCGGACCGGGCCGTGGCGGCCGTGCGGCGCCACGCGGCGAGTGGAGGCACGGGCCGCGAGGGAGAGGGAGAGGGAGAAGGAGGCGAGGGCCGGCAGGTCCCTCCGCAGAACTTGATTTTTTTTTGAGGGCCGGCAGGTCCCTCCGCAGAACTTGATGATTTTTTTTTTGAGGGCCGGCAGGTCCCCTCCGCAGAACTTGATTTTTTTTGAGGGCCGGCAGGTCCCTCCGCAGAACTTGATTTTTTTTTTGAGGGCCGGCAGGTCCCTCCGCAGAACTTGATTTTTTTTGAGGGCCGGCAGGTCCCTCCGCAGAACTTGATTTTTTTTTTGAGGGCCGGCAGGTCCCTCCGCAGAACTTGATTTTTTTTGAGGGCCGGCGGGTCCCTCCGCAGAACTTGATTTTTTTTTGAGGGCCGGCAGGTCCCCTCCGCAGAACTTGATTTTTTTTTTGAGGGCCGGCAGGTCCCTCCGCAGAACTTGATTTTTTTTGAGGGCCGGCGGGTCCCTCCGCAGAACTTGATTTTTTTTTGAGGGCCGGCAGGTCCCCTCCGCAGAACTTGATTTTTTTTTTGAGGGCCGGCAGGTCCCTCCGCAGAACTTGATTTTTTTTTGAGGGCCGGCAGGTCCCCTCCGCAGAACTTGATTTTTTTTTTGAGGGCCGGCAGGTCCCCTCCGCAGAACTTGATTTTTTTTTTTTGAGGGCCGGCGGGTCCCTCCGCAGAACTTGATTTTTTTTGAGGGCCGGCGGGTCCCTCCGCAGAACTTGATTTTTTTTTGAGGGCCGGCGGGTCCCTCCGCAGAACTTGATTTTTTTTTTTGAGGGCCGGCGGGTCCCCTCCGCAGAACTTGATTTTTTTTGAGGGCCGGCGGGTCCCTCCGCAGAACTTGATTTTTTTTCTAAGTCCCGACTTGGGGACGACAGGCGGACCAGGGGAGGAGCTACCCGGCCAGGCCCGGGCGGCTCCACCTCCCTCGAGTCCGTGGTCGGTCCCGGCTGCCCGCTCCCCCACGCTCCAGGGGGTCGACCAGATGGCCCTGGGGGTTCCGTGGGGCGCCCCCCCCCCCCCGCTCTTTGCAGGGTAATGGAGCAGTGTTTGGGGCCAGTGGCCAGGCCACGGTCCCACGAGGTCCCGGTGACCCGTGGCTAGGCCCCGCCAGATGGCGTAGCTATTTTGTCCCCGGAAAGGAGCAGGTTTTGTTGCCAGGTAGGTGCTGACACGCTGTTTGAGTGACTCGCCTTAGCGATGTGGGCCTCTGGGTGCGTGCGGGGCTCTGGGCTTGGCCGTGGTGCCAAATCCGGCTCGGCCCTCGCTCGTTGGAGCCGTCCGCGTGGGCCTGTGCGCCGCTCTCGTGCCCCCAGCTGGTCCCGGGCTGTGGTGCCACCTCTGGTCTCCAGCACCCGAGGGCGGCGTGGGCAAGTGGCGTGGGTCCTTTATCCCGTTCACTCCACGCTGTGGGCGCCCGGCTGCGGCCGTGGTAACCCCCGCTCCGTTCCGCAAGGCTCCGTGCCACGTGTCAGGCGTTCTCCTTGGGTTGCCCGGCTGCTCTTGCCCTGGGCTCGAGGGGTGCCGGCGAGGCTGAAAGCAGGTCCCTCTGGTCGGTTGTCGTCGCCAGGCGTTTCCCCCCTTGGGTTCCTCCTTGGGCACGTTTTCGCTGATCGATGTGGTGATGTCGCGTTCTCCCGGGCCGGGTCTAAGCCGCGTCAGACGAGGGACGGACATTCATGGCGAATGGGACCGCTCTTCTCGTTCTGCCCGTGGGCCCCTCGCTCCTCCTCCTCCTCTGCCACCCGCTGCCGTGGGGGGGTGTTGAGGGGAGGGTGCGGGGGGGTTTGTGGGCTCCGGCCCGACTCTGCTTTCCCACGGTTCTCGCCTCAGGGCGCCCGTGGGTGTGGGGTCCAGCTGACGCAGCGGACACTCTCGCTTGCCGCTCTCGGCTCCTTCACGCGGGGTGAGCCGCCCTCCCTGTGTCGGGGAGGGCCATCCCGAGGCCGCGCTGCTCACCGCCCGGGCGTGCTGAGCGCGTGGCGCCTGGCCCTCTGTGGTGCCCCTGGAGCGCTCCAGGTTGTCTCAGGTGCCTGAGGCCGAGCGGTGGCGTCGTTTCCCGTTCCCAGCGACCCCCTCGGGCTGCCGCTGTCGGTGGTGTGTCCGGAGAGCGGGTGGTGGAAGTCGGTAAGGGAGGCCCACCCGCCCCCCTCTGTGGGGGTGCGGGCACCTCGTCGTCCTCTGGTGCGCGTCGTGCCAGGGCGGTGTGTGTGGACAGGACTTGGTGGGGCGTGTGAGTGACCGCGCCGGGCCGAGCCAGCGCTGCGGCGCCTGGCCAGCCGAGGGCTGCTGCTTCTCTTTGCCCGGCATGCCGTGCCCGTCTCCGCTCCTCTCGTGGCCTCGGTGTGGAGGCCTGAGGTCCCTTCCGGGCGGGGATGGGAGCATGGCGTGCGTAGAAGAGGCAAAGGCGGTCCCCTCGTGGGGCTCTGGCCGCGGGTGCTCAGGATTGTCCTGGGC
>NW_025721461.1:50000-57990 GCF_922984935.1 Meles meles
GTGGACGGATCGTTGGAGACATGGGAACCGGTGTTCTTCTCGAAGCGCCTTCTGCACCGTCACTTCCACAGACCTGAACCTTTAAGGTGGACCTGGGGAGACCACTGTCAAAACGGACACAGGCGCCGCTGTTCTCCAGAAAGTTCGATCGACCCTGGGACGGCTATCCACTTTCCCTTTCTCTGAAATGACCTAGGACACCCCTCTTCTGGCCACCTCCTCTCTTGCTCCCCCCACCCCAACGACCCATCATGGGACCTTCCCCTTACACCTGCTGAACGCTTTTCCACCCCCCACCCCCCACCCCCCACCCCCCACCCCCCCCCGCCTGGCCTGCGTTGGCTTGGAGTCTCTGCCGGACCCAGGACCCGGGCGGGGGGGTGGCCGCCCACAGACTCTGTCCACTCTCAGAGGTGATGAGTGGGGGTAACGCACAGAAGCTCTCAGAATACTACGCATGCCCAGTATCCTACACATCCACTCCCTGCCCCTCCCCCCCCACCACCGGTTTTGAATGTGTGCGCGGACCCACAGAGTGGAGGAATGGGCATGGACGCGCACACGCGGGCACGCACGGATGGCTAGGGAGGGAGGGACGGACGGACGAAGGAACTGAAGGGGGAAGAAGGGACGGGAAGGGAGAGAGGGAGATAGGCAGACCCACCCGCCGCCCTGTTCACCAACCACCCGCCCCGGTCACCTCCCTCCCTCCCTCCCTCCCTCCCTCGTCTACCTACCCTTTGCCCTCCCGTTTTCAAAGTGGAGATAAAATTCGCACTCCATAATTCACATACTCTTCAAGGGACGCGGTTCGGTAGCCTTTTATTCCTTAGGGGACTCCCAAAGATGCGCAACCCTCGCCACCGTTTCCAGAACGTTTCCATCCCTTCGAAAAGAAACACCCCTACCACCCCCTGCCCGCTTCCCACCCGCGCCTCCCCCTCCCCTCACCCTGACTCTCTTCACCGGTCTCCCCCTACAGCCTCCGATCCCCCCCTCCGTCCTGCCTAGGATTGGGGTATGACGGCTGCCTCCTTCCTACCTACCCCTGGAATCCCAAGGCATTCATTAGGTCACCCGTGGCTCTCGGGTTCCTTTTTCTTAGCGTCACGTTTTTGGGGCTCACCCAGGTGTTTCCATGGATCGGCGCGCTGCTCCTTTGGACGGCGTCATCGTTCTCCACGATGAGCTTAGGAAGATGAGTGGAACGACGACAGGATGTTCGTGGGCCACCGAGTCTCCCGCCCGACCCCTTCTCTTAAAACTTGAAGTGGTACTAAACAGGTACCATCTCTGAGGACAGAAGTCCTAGCATCATCAGCAGACACTGTGGAAAGGTGTTTTGCACTGTCTCGCGTGGCCTCTTTCTTCCCTGGAAAAGGATTCACAGGCTATCCTGCACCCCTTAAGGCCAGAACGATCTCATCATGCTCTGGTGGTCCTGCGCCTTGGGTCTCGTGGCGCCCCCTTCCCCACCGAGAGCTACCCTCACTCCATCCTCTTACGCTGGCCCAGAAGTGAGATGAACAGCACCCCGCTTTTTCCACCAGGCGAGCCCAAGTCATGGAGAATGGTTCAAAGCCATTCCCAGGTGCTGGTCATTTGGCTGGAAAGGAGGCAGGCTATGGGGTTGGGTAGGAGGCTACCTCCGTCCTTCTGTCACCGTAGAAAGTAATTTTTTTTTTTCTTTCTCCCTTCCCTTCCCCTTCCCCTTCCCCTTCCCCTTTCCCTTTCCCCCTTCCCTTTCCCCCTTCCCTTTCCCTTTCCCCCTTCCCTTTCCCCTTTCCCCTTCCCTTTCCCCTTCCCCCTCCCCCTTCCCCTTCCTTCCCTTTCCCCTTCCCCTTCCTTCCCTTTCCCCTTCCCCTTCCTTCCCTTTCCCCTTCCCCTTCCTTCCCTTTCCCCTTCCCCTTCCTTCCCTTTCCCCTTCCCCTTCCTTCCCTTTCCCCTTCCCCTTCCTTCCTTCCTTCCTTCCTTCCTTCCTTCCTTTCCTTCCTTTCCATCTTTCTTTCTTTCATTTTAAAGATTCTTGCTTCTGCATTTGACAGCGAGATAGAGAGCCCAAGTAGGAAGAGCGGCAGAGGCCACGCGCGCCGGACTTTATCGAGCTCTTCATTGTTATTTCTGTCGTTGTTTTTCTTGTGTACCCTACAACCAGGGTGGGGCTCCAACTCAGGACTCAGATCTAAGAGTCAGCGCGCTCTATGGAGAACCAGCCAGGGGCCACTGAGCTTTTTGTAGCCTAGGGAGAGAACGGGTTTCCTGTGTGCCGGCGCCCCCCTCCCCCCCCCGCTGCCCCCCCGCTCCCCCCCCCGCTCCCCCCCCCCCCCGCTCCCCGCTCCCCCGCTCCCCGCTCCCCGCTCCCCCGCTCCCCGCTCCCCGCTCCCCGCTCCCGTACCGCTTTGGCACACGGGTTCTTTGGAATGTGAAGCGCTTAAGAAACAGTAAGCTGTTCTTCACCCAGTAAGCTGGGTGGCTCAGGCGTTAAGGGTCTGCCATAGGCTCAGGTCACCATCTCAGGCGCGTAGCGCACGCGCGCGCGCGCGCGCGCACACACACACACACACACACACACACACACACCGCTCCCATCGCATCTGGCTCCCTGCTCAGTGGGAAACCTGCTTCTCCCTCTCCCACTCCCCCAGCCCCTGCTTGTTTCCCTCCCTCGCTCTGTTTCTCTCTGTCAAATACATACACAGAACCTTGAGAGAGATAGGAATAAAGAAAGAAAGAGAGAGAGAGAGAGAGAGAGAGAGAGAGAGAGAGAGAGAGAAAGGCAATAGCCCTGAGGAGGACACTTCTTTGCCTCTCCCTCTGCTTCCTGACCTGAAAGGGGGAGATAAAACTCGCCTAGGAATGGCACCTTCCCTCCATGGAGCAGGAGGAAAAGAAGACATTCTCATCAGTCTGCAGACGGCATCAGAGGAACGTGCCCAGAAAACCTTCCTCTGCCCGTTCCCTTCCATCTCTTGGCCTTCCCGTGGTGGGCTGAGCTCAGAAGCCCAAAACTGCTTTCCTCTCTCCTGTCATTTCTCCACAACCGGATCTTTCTTTGTGGAGGACATGCCCTCGACATGGGAATTCCGAGCCGCCGCCGTTCTGTGAGACTTCTGGTGTGGGTGTATTCTGCCTGGTGGGCGCTGCACGTGTCAATCGACTGTTTCTCTCCCTGGGATCTGTCTCTTTCTGACCGGTGTCTCAGTCAACAACTCAGAAGGGGAGTAGAGGGAACATTCTTCCTCCCCTACACCTACTGAATGCAGATGGACACACCCCCAGAACCCTCCCCTCACACACACACACACACACACACACACACACACACACACACACACACCCCAAACAAGAGTTGGAATCCACCTGAATGTGGAACAATGTCACAGTAGTTAAACACAGGATGCTAGACTCACATGGCAGAATAGAACACCGATACTACAAATTATGTTTGCGGAGACGGTTTGGTGGCATAGGAATGTGCTTGTTGGGTGGCAATACTTAGTGAAAAGAAGTAGGAAACATTCGGCGGAGAATGGGTTCTCTCTTAGGAGGGGATACCAGATCATTTCAAAGGCTGGGGATGGTGAAATCAGCCCCCCCCCCTTCTTCTTCTCCTTCCCCTTCTCCTTCGTCTTCTTCTTCTTCAAGATTTTATTTATTGATGTGACAGACAGAGATCACAAGTAGGCAGAGAGGCAGGCAGAGAGAGAGGGAGAAGCAGGCTCCCCATCGAGCAGAGAGCCCAATCCGGCGTCTCGAGCCCAGGACCCCGGGACCATAAACCGAGCCAAAGGCAGAGGCTTTAACCTACGGAGCCACCCAGGTGCCCCAGTTCTTCTATCTTTTCACTTCTGTTTCTCCCCCTACTCTGTTCTTTAGGGTGGTCCTTAGGCCTCCTCCTTTTCCCGAGCCAATGACTATACCTGCTTTTTTAAGACATTGCGTCCTAAAGAGGAAGCAGGACTTCAGCTAATGGTCTCAGGAAGGATGCTTACTTCCTAGATTCATATGGATCCGCCCAACTTTGGCTTCTCATGGCTCATCGCTCTCTGCAGGACATAGGGGAGGACACGGGTCTTACCATGAAAGAAGCCCACTTGGGTGGGACCGTCGCTTGTGGAAAATGGAATCTGGGGGAAGGACTGAAAGCAGCACTGATAAAGACTGTGTTGCAGGTTAGAGAAATTTCCGCCGCTTGGACACCGCCCTGCCCCGCCCCGCCCCGCCCCGCCCCACCCCACCCCACCCCACCCCACCCCACCCCACCCCACCCCGCCACCGCCACTCCCCATCCCCCCACGCCCGCCCGCCCGCCCGCCCGCCCGCCCAAAGCAAGCACTTCCCTTTGATGCCATGTCTTGTGTGTGTTTGTTTTCTTGGTTCATTCCTTCGTTCGTGCAGTTGATTATTTTTTTAAGATTTTATTGACTGATGAGAGAGACAGAGAGAGCGCGCGAGCGAGCGTGAGCCCATGAGCGGAGTGAAGGGCAGAGGGAGAAGCGGGCTCTAAGCTGAGCAGGGAACCCGATACAAGACTCATTCCCAGGACTCCAGGATCATGACCTGAGCCCCAAGGCAGACACGCTCAACCTCAACCGATTGAGCCACCACCGGGGCACCCCATCATTCATTCATTCCTTCATTCATTCATTTTAAGACTATCTATTTGACAGAGAGACAGCGAGAGAGGGAACACAAGCAGGGGGAACGGACAAGGGAGAAGCAGGCCTCCCGCCAAGCAGGGAGCCCGATGCGGGGCTCGATCCCAGGACCCTGAGATCAGGACCTGAGCGGAAGACAGCCACTTAACCACTTAACCGGCTGAGCCACCCAGGCGTCTCAGAAGTGCGCTTTCAATGCATCATCTGTTAAGTGGATCTGGATCAAGGACATTGTCACGTTTTAACCTGTGTGGGCCCTGCTCCTGGGCTTTCACACTTACCCGGGTCCCAAAGGACTCTGCCAAACTTCAGCATGTGGGCTCTCTTTCTGTCCTGAGCACACATTGCATATCTACCTCATTAAAAAAAAAAAAAAAAAAGAAGAAGAAGAAGAAGAAAAGAAAAAGAAAAAGAAAAAGAAAGAAAGAAATTTGATCAAAGGGGTGCCTGGCTCCATCCTCCACCGGTGGAGCGTGGGACTCGGGATTGTGAGTGTGACTCGGGATGGGAGCCCTATGTTGTGTGGAGAGATTACATAGACATAAAACCTACAGGAGAGGTTTTTTTCCAACCCATCGATGAATCCCTCCAAAGGAGCCTTCCAAACATAAGGACGGGGAAAAAAAAAAAAAAAAAAAGAAAAAGAAAGAAAACCTCCCTGGTTCCCATAAGACTAGAGTCCTAGAGCCTTGCATATGCTAAAAATGGAAAATAAACTCCGTCACTTTCTGTAGGGTCCTTCCTCACGATGACTTGGAACTCTGGATGGAAAACACACATACGCCTATGTGCACGCACACGTGCGTGCGGAAAACCAAACCAAACCGGCTAAACAAACCAAAACCCTATAGAAACCTGCAATCGATGTTGGGAAAGCAACCACCCACCCCCAGAAGAAACGCTTGCAGGCCACGTGTACAGTGTACGATAATACATGGGGAGCCTCTACTGGCAGTTGCTTACTTCCATGGAAGACATTTCAGGATACCATGAGTCGCAGATGGCCCGAGGGGGCTTCTTTCGACATGTCTGAATTGTGTGCACAAGTCGAGGAAGGCTGCTAGGAGACTAAGTCGTCAGAAACTGGGAAGCCTGTTTTAGTTCCATCCGTGAAGGCCCAGCTTCTGGGGAGGAACCGACGCTCAGGGAGATGCTCTGGTCTTCATTTGGTTTGTTTCTTGCTGCGGCTGTTGGTATCTTTGCACAAAACCTGCCGTGTTCTGATTAGAAAAGGAAAACAACGGATGGAGGGGACCCATAAGTGGTCATGCTATGTGGCCCTTGGATTTGTTTTCAGCCAAGGGGGAGATTTGGGGCCTCTGGTCTTTCATGACCTCTCCACAAAGAAGACTGACACAAAGGCTACGAGTTGTTTGCATCTTGTGTGCATCCATGGGTCCCTGTGCGTTTCCCATCTGAGATGTTTTCTCTCCCTCTGGACGCTCTTGCTAACATCCAGTTGTAAAGGAACTCCTTGCTTCATAACTGAGTTGAAAGGAGGCACCTGGAAAAATCGGGCATGGTAAGAACGAGCATCAAGGTGTTTCAGGTCACATGACCTGGGATGACATTCCCTACATTCAGACTTTTGTGTCGCTCCATCGTCAAGATGCCTCAAGGGAAGGGACCCAGTGGATGGCCCAGAGCGAGAAGGACAGACGCAAATGGAGCACACCTGGGGCGCCTGGATGGCTCCGTGGATGAAGCCGCTGCCTTCGGCTCAGGTCATGATCTCAGGGTCCTGGGATCGAGTCCCGCATCGGGCTCTCTGCTCCGCAGGGAGCCTGCTTCCTCCTCTCTCTCTGCCGGCCTCTCTGCCTACTTGTGATCTCTCTCTCTGTCAGATAAATAAAATAAAATCTTTAAAAAAAAAAAAAAAAGAAAGAAAGAAAGAAAATGGAGCACACCTGACTTACCCCCTCCCCCTGAGATGAAGGCCGAGGCAGGCAGAGGCCAAACGGGAAAAGAAAAGAACGGAAAAGAAAAAAAGATGAGTTCAAAACTTGACCTCTCGGGGCACCTGAGTGGCTCAGTGGGTTAAAGCCTCTGCCTTTGGCTCAGGTCATGATCCCAGGGTCATGGGATTGAGCCCCACATTGGGCTCTCTGCTCAGCGGGGAGCCTGCTTCCTCCTCTCTCTCTGCTTGTCTCTCTGCCTACTTGTGATCTCTGTCTGTCCAATAAATAAACAAAATCTTAAAAAAAAAAAAACAAAAAAAACTTGACCTCTGCCGGGGGCCTTGCCCGAGGCTCCCTTGCCCCGCCTCCACCTCCGCAGTGAGACACACCCCACCCCACCCCCACCCCCACCCCCACCCCCACCCCCACCCCCACCCCCGTTTCGGCACGAAAATCACTCCAAGCCCCTTGGGCCACCTCCTTAGGAGGTCTAAATTGGAGCACCTTCCAAGTCAGCAGGGAGGGGCCCGCGAGGGCTCCCCTGGACTTAAACAGCCCACTTCAGACTTCCCCACAGGAGCCTGAGAGGGGGAAAACAATCGACTGACTTTTTTAGTGGACCCAGGTGCGACTTCTTTGGCTTTAAAGCCAATTCAAGGTTGTTGGTTTTATTTTATTCTATTTTAAAGATTTTATGTAGTTATTTGACAGAGAGAGAGAGAGATCACAAGTAGGCAGAGAGGCAGGTACAGAGACAGGAGGAAGTAGGCTCCCTGCTGAGCAGAGAGCCCCATGCAGGGGCTCGATCCCAGGACCCTGAGATCATGACCTGAGCTGAAGGCAGAGGCTTAACCCGCTGAGCCACCCAGGCGCCCCTGTTGGTTTTATTTTAAAGAGACGTCGTTTTGGAGCTTTCAATGTCACATAGAATACAGATAATCAGCTTTTTTTCCTTTTTCCGCCCCGCACCCAATTTATTTTATTTTAGTTCATTTCATTTCACTTCATTTCATTTTATTTCATTTCATTTTGCAGATTTTAGTTTTTTATCGGGGGGGGGGGCGGAGGGGGGAGGGGGGAGGGGGGTGGGGGGAGGGAGGGGGGGAGGGGGAATGGGGGGGGAGGGGGAATGGGGGGGGAGGGGGGGTGGGGGGGGGCGGGGGGGGTGGGGGGGGAGGGAGGGGGGGGGAAAGAGGAAGAGGGAGAGGAAGGGGAAGCAGGCTCTCTGCTGAGCAGAGAGCCCAACGCAGGGCTCCATCCTAGGACCCTGGGATCATGACCTGAGTGGAAGGCAGAGGCGTAACCCACGGAGCCACCCAGGCGCCCAACAGATTTTATGTTTTCAGTAATCTCTACACCCAATGTGGGGCTTGAACTGACAACCCTGAGATCAAGAGTCATGCTCTCTACTGACTCTGCCAGCCAGCTGCCCCT
>NW_025721462.1:0-57850 GCF_922984935.1 Meles meles
ATTTATACTGACCTATATACTTACTGGAGTCCATTATGGAAAGATTTCCATCTGGGTGTGAGGCTGAGTCCTGTGGTATTGCTCAGGCATCCCCAAATCCTAGGGCTTGGAGCCCACCCTTATGGGACGGAGACATGAGAACCCAAGCTAGGGATAGAGTTAGGGCCAAAGGACATTGCAGGCCCAAACAGCTGACAGAGTGTGTGGTTCCTAGAGGCTGGAATGCAGGATGAGTGTTCTGGTTCTGGTCAGGCACAGGGTTGTGACCTAGAGGCCACTGAAATTGGGGGTTTGCTGGTATAGGCTCAGATGGGCAGGCATTTTATCCTGCTTTGAATACTTTCTAGAGGTCTACATGGCACGCTTTCCTCCTGTGGTATGGCTAAGGTGACCCCAGTCCGTGGGTAAGGGAGCCAGACCCCTAGGAATTGAATGCTCAGAACACAAACTAAGCTTCAGTTAGGGGTTAGGAGCATGGCAGGCCCAATCTGATGGTGGTGTGGCAAGCTATCCAGAGGGCTGAGTACAGAGGGATGGATAGAGTAAGTGTCAGGTTCAGGTTTGTGTCCAGCTGCTGACTCTGGGTGAACTCAGTGGTGCGTGGCAGATTTCTCCTGCTCAGAATCCTTTGCAGAGTCCCAAATGGTATGGTTTCCTTCTGGGTGGCAGGCAGAGATCTCAAATCTTGCTCAGGGGTCCCCATCCGTGGGACTTGGGTGCCAGTCCTCTGGGGACAGAGCATGAAACCCCAACCTAGGGTTAGGGCTAGGTCCCAGCAACATGACAGGCCTGATTTGCTGGTGCTGTGCAGAGCTCTCACGGGGACTGAGTAGAGAACATGGGTCAGTCTGAGTCAGGCTCCGGGTTGGTGGCCATGGGGGGAAAGGCAGATTTCTCCTGCTCTCAGTCCTTGGGCAGAGTTCCAATTCTACTGTTTCCTTCTGGGTTGAAGACAGAGTCCTCTGGCATTTCTCAGGGGTCCACATATGTGGGGCTTTGGTACCTGTATTCTTGGGACACAAGACAGAAAATGTACCTAAGTTTTGGTTAGGGGCTGAGGGTCATGTCAGTCTCAATAGGCCACCCTGAGAGGAGTGACCTGGGGAGCAGAGTTGAGGACGTGGGTCAGTGTGAGTGTTAAGATCCAGGTGTGAACGGGGGGTGCTGAAAGTGGGATAGCCTCAGGGGGCCAAGAAATATTCTGGTATAGTTCAGGTGTAACCCATCAGCGGAGCTTTGGTGTCAATCATCAGAGGACAGAAGACTGAAAAACACAACCTAGGGCTTGGAAAAGAGCACAGGGGCATGGCTGGCCTGATCTGCTGGTGCCGAGGCTAGATGTCTGGGGGTACTGAGTTGAGGGCCATGGTCAGGTGGTGCATTACGATCTGGGTTTGTGCCTGGGGGGGTGGCCGAAGGTGGAGGTGGCTTCAGGGAGCATGAAGATTTCTCCCGTTCCGATGGTTCTGTGCAGCTCCAAACAGAACGGTTTCCTCCCGGGGTGGCAGACAGAGCACTGGGTTGTGGCTCAGGGGTCCAAATATGGAGGAATTGGGGGACCCAGCCTCTGGGGATGAAGACTGAAAATGCAACCTAGGCTTTAAGGTTAGGGTCAGGGGCATGGCAGGCCCAATTTGCTGGCACTGAGAAGGGATCCCAGGGGGATGAATTGAGGGCAGAGGTCCGGTGGCATGAGAGGGTCCAGGTTTGTGGTCAGGGGACCGCTGAAGGAGGGGGGTTGTGCTCAGGGAGGCATGCAGTTTCTCCCACTCTGAGTGTTCTACTCAGTTTCAAATGGCACGGTTTCCTCCTGGGTGGTAGGCAGGCTGAGTGCCAGCCTCCACATTTGTGGCCCAATAGTGCGCAGAGGGTGGGGGATAGCCTCAGGTGAACCGTGCAGGTTTCTCCCGCTCTGAGGATTCGACACAGCTCCAAACAGCATGGTTTCCTCCTGCATGGTGGACAGAGTCCTGAGGTGTCACTCAGGATTCTTTATTCTTGGGGTCTTGGGGTCAGGACTCTTGGGGATGATACCTGAAAACCAAAATTAGGGATAGGGTTAAGGCCTAGGGGCCATGGTAGACCTGATATGCCAGTGCAGAGGCAGGTGCCCTGGTGCGCTGAGTTGAGTTCGGGTGTCCAGACGGGGCATTAGCCTCTGGGTGTGTGTCCAGACATTCGCATAACCTGGGGGTGACTTCAGGGGTGCATGGAAGTTTCTCCAGCTCTGAGGGTTCAGCGCAGCTCCAAACAGCACAGCGGTGCCCTGCGTGGCAGGCAGATTCCCAGCATGAGTATCAGGCATCCTCAATCCTTGTGACGCAGTATGTGGTCTATTCTGGAGAAGGTTCCATGTGCACTTGAGAAGAATGTGCATTCTGTTTCTTTTAGGGTGGAATGTTCTGTATATGTCTATGAGGTCCGTCTGGTCCAATGTTTCATTCAATGCTCTTATTTCTTTTTTAATTTTCTGCTTCGATGATCTGTCTATTTTTGAGAGAGGCGTATGAAGATCTCCTACTATTATTGTATTCATATCAATATGACTCTTTATCTTGATTAATAGTTTTCTTATGGAATTGGGAGCTCCCATATTGGGGGCATAGATATTCACAATTGTTAGATCATCTTGGCGGATAGTCCCTTTAAGAATTATGGAGTGTCCTTCTGTATCTCTGACTACAAGTCTTTAGTTTAAAATCTAATTTATCTGATATGAGAATCGCTAACCCCCGGCCTTCTTTTGAGGCCCATTGGCATGAAAGATGCTTCTCCATCCGTTCACTTTCAGTCTGGGTGTATCCTTAGGTTCAAAATGGGTCTCTTGTAGACAACATATGGATGGGTCCTGTCGTTTTATCCAATCTGCAACCCTGTGTCGTTTTATGGGCGCATTTAGGCCATTCACATTGAGAGTGATTATTGAGAGATAGGTTTTGATTCATGTCATGTTGCCTTTGAAGCCTTTCTGTCTGTAGATTGTTTCTATATTTCTGTTCAATGATATTCTTAGGATTTTTTCTCTTTTATAGGACCCCGCTTAATATTTCCTGCAGTGTCGGCTTGGTGGTTGCATAGTCTTTTAAGCCTTGCCGGTCTTGGAAACTCTTTATCTCTCCATCCATTTTAAATGTCAGTCTTGCCGGATAGAGTATTCTTGGTTGCATGTTCTTCTCATTTAGTACTCTGAATATATTTTGCCAGCCCTTCCTGGCTTGCCAGGTCTCTGTGAAAAGGTCTGACGTTATTCTAATGGGCTTGGATGCCCACTCTCACCACTCTTGTTCAACATAGTATTAGAAGTCCTAGCAACGGCAATCAGACAACAAAGAGAAATAAAAGGTATCCAAATTGGCAAGGAAGAAGTCAAACTCTCTCTCTTCGCAGATGACATGATTTTTTATATGGAAAACCCCAAAGACTCCACCCCCAAACTACTAGACTCATACAGCAATTCAGTAACGTGGCAGGATACAAAGTCAATGTACAGAAATCAGTGGCTTTCTTATACACTAACAATGAAAATACAGAAAGGGAAATTAGAGAATCGATTCCATTTACTAGAGCACCAAGAACCATAAGATATCTGGGAATAAACCTAACCAAAGAGGTAAAGGACCTGTACTCGAGGAACTACAGAACACTCATGAAAGAAATTGAAGAAGACCCAAAAAGATGGAAGACAATTCCATGCTCTTGGATTGGAAGAATAAACATTGTTAAAATGTTTATACTGCCTAGAGCAATCTATGCTTTTAATGCCATTCCGATCAAAATTCCACCGGTATTTTTCAAAGAGCTGGAGCCAATAATCCTAAAATTTGTATGGAATCAGAAGAGACCCCGAATTGCTAAGGAAATGTTGAAAAACAAAAACAAAACTGGCGGCATCACGTTACCCGATTTCAAGCTTTACTACAAAGCTGCGATCACCAAGACAGCGTGGTCCTGGCATAAAAACAGACACATAGACCAGTGGAACAGAGTGGAGAGCCCAGATATGGACCCTCAACTCCACGGTGAAATAATCTTCGACAAAACAGGAAAAAATATTCAATGGAAAAAAAGACAGTCTCTTCAATCAATGGTGCTGGGAAAACTGGACAGCTATATGTAGAATAATGAAACTCAACCATTCTCTTACACTCGAAATGGATAAAAGACCTCATCATGAGACAGGAATCCATCAGAATCCTAGAGGAGAACATAGGCAGTAACCTCTTCGATATCAGCCACAGCAACTTCTTTCAAGATATGTCTCCAAAGGCCAAGGAAACAAAAGCAAAAATGAACTTTTGGCACTTCATCAAGATCAAAAGCTTCTGCACAGCAAAGGAAACAGTCCACCAAACAAAAAGGCAACCCACGGAATGGGAGAAGATATTTGCAAATGACAGTACAGACAAAAGGTTGATATCCAGGATCTAGAAAGAACTTCTCAAACTCAACACACACAAAACAGATAATCATATCCAAAAATGGGCAGAAGATATGAACAGACACTTCTCCAACGAAGACATACAAATGGCTATCAGACACATGAAAAAATGTTCATCATCACTAGCCATCAGGGAGATTCAAATTAAAACCACATTGAGATACCACCTGACACCAGTTAGAATGGCCAAAATTAGCAAGACAGGAAACAACGATTGTTGGAGAGGATGTGGAGAAAGGGGAACCCTCTTACACTGTTGGTGGGAATGCAAGTTGGTGCAGCCACTTTGGAGAACAGTGTGGAGATTCCTCAAGAAATTAAGAATAGAGCTTCCCTATGACCCTGCAATTGCACTGCTGGGTATTTACCCCAAAGATACAGATGGAGTGAAAAGAAGGGCCATCTGTACCCCAATGTTTATTGTAGCAATGGCTATGCTCACCAAACTGTGGAAAGAACCAAGATGCCCTTCAACGGATGAATGGATAAGGAAGATGTGGTACATATACACAATGGAGTATTATGCCTCCATCAGAAAGGATGAATACCCAACTTTTGTAGCAACATGGACGGGACTGGAAGAAATTATGCTGAGCGAAATAAGTCAAGCAGAGAGAGAGTCATGTATCATATGGTCTCACTTATTTGTGGAGCATAGCAAATAACACGGAGGACATAGGGAGATGGAGAGGAGAGGGAGTTGAGAGAAACTGGAAGGGGAGATGAACCATGAGAGACTATGGACTCTGAAAAACAACCAGAGGGTTTTGGAGGGGCAGGGTGGGGTGGGAGTTTGAGGAATCAGGTGGTGGTTAATAGGGAGGGCACGTACTGCATGGAGCACTGGGTGTGATGCCAAAACAATGAACACTGTTATGCTGTAAATAAACAAATAAAAAAAAAAATGAGTCTATGGAAGGCCCGGCAGTGCCAGTTCACGCCACTGGAGGGAGTGGTGAGCAGTGGTGTGAGATACCCTGGAAGGCATGGCGATGCTGCTTGCCACCACTGGAGGCAGCGGCGAGCTGCCATGGGAAACACACCTGAAGAGGAGTCAGTGCAGCTTGCTGGCTCTGAAGGCAGGGCGGAGGTGCCCGGTGAGAGACCCTGAAACGTGAGGCACTACAGCTTGTTTTTACAGGACGGAGTGGTGAGCTGTATAGTCTCTGTTTCTCCAGGCTCAAGGGTGGTGGTAAGAATTGATGGAGCCTGTCCCCCACTCAGCATTGTGCCCTCTTTCCCCAGGTTTGCTGGTAATGTGCTGTCAGGATGGTTCAGGAGGGTCCTCCCAGTTGGGCTCTGGAGCCAGGGGAACCAAACCCGACTCATGGTGCATTTGGAACCGAGGAGCTGAGTGTTTGTTTGGAAAAGTATGTTTGTTTCTCCAAAAAGGACAAGGGCATTGGCCAGCTTGAGAGGGAAGTGAATGACCAGTTAAGAAACAAGCCTGTGTCTCTCCTTCTCCCAGGAATCAGAGCAGGTGTGCAGGCTTTAGGTGGGAGACGCCTGCTTATCTGCACCTGACAACCCTTCTTAACTCTGGCTCCATGAGACCTGAAGTTTGGAAGTCAGCGTCTGAGTCAGTCATGCAGCTTGTCCCAGGACGTCAGTGTTCAGAGAAAACAGCAGGCCCGTGGGTCACAATGTCACATCCATGCCAGGATGGCAGGTAAAAATTCCCTTTCACCCCAAATTTCCTGGGCTTTTCTCTTGTCTCCAGTGGAGCTCACAAATGGCACCCTGAACCAGCTGTAAGCAATCTCGTGCGGGTGCCAGAGCTCCTGAGTTTCTCTGCAGGGAGCACCTGGCAGGGATCTCATTTTCTCTCTTTATTTCTGGCTTACAAAGGTATTTGGAACATCTCTTTCCTAGGAAATCCCTTGGATTCGAAAGGGAATGTGAGATTGACTTGGTGTGCCTTTTGAACATAGAAAGTATTCCTTCACCGAACAGTGTTTACTCCACTGGGCCTAGACTCTGGTGGAACGGCTGGCATCTAGAGTGAGGTGGCTGTTTGTGGTCAGATAGAGACTTGGATGATGGCTTCTTCTTTGTCCAAGGTGATGTATCCTAATGGATTCGTCTTTGAATCCAAAGAGTTCCAATGAGGGCAGAGGGAAAATTCAAAATGATTCCAAGGAGTCTTGGACAATTTAAAAGGGATGCTTGTCTTCCTAGGTTCACTCAAACGGCTATATATGGTTGGACATGCTGTATTTTCTCTGCAGTTTCATGGGTAGTGAAGTCAGAAGGAGAGTCTTTGGGAATTTCCCTGGATAAAGGCACTCTGTTGGCTTCAAGGGACTTGGTGTCAGGAACCCTGGGCTGAATTTCTGTGGCTGCTTTCCTGATGCTCAGTGAGTCAGGTTTTCCCACAGGTTTTATATTTCCTCCTTAGGAAATTGCTGGCAGGGAATGTTCTGTTTAAAGTGGAACCCTCGGGGGCACCTGTGTGGCTCAGTGGGTTAAGCCACTGCCTTCGGCTCAGGTCATGGTCTCAGGGTCCTGAGATTGAGCCCCGCATTGGGCTCTCTGCTCAGCGGGGACTCTGCTTCGTCCTCTCTCTCTGCCTGCCTCTCTGCCTACTTGTGACCTCTGTCAAATAAATAAATAAAATCTAAAAAAAAAAAAAAACAACCCAAATCCGGGACCCTCCTACATTGTTGGTGGGCCTGCGTGTTGTTGCAGCCACTCTTGGAAAGAATACAGTCTGTCCTCCAAAAGCTAAGAACTGAACAACAGTAGGATCCAGCAATTGCCCTCCTAGTTATTTCCCTAAAGGGCACAAAAATGCACATTCAGTGGGGTATAAGCACCGTGATATTTACAGCAGCATTTTCAACCATTGTAAAACAATGGAGGGAGACCAAATGTCCATTCACTGATGAGTGATATATATATATATCACTCGTATATATCATATGTGTGTGTGTGTGTGTATGTGTATTCATTCTCCCACATCTTCTTAATGGAATAGGATCCAGGTTCAAAAAGGATGAAATCTTACCATCTGCAAGGATGTGGATGGATCTACAGTGGATTTAGCTAAGTAAAATCAGTAAGAAAAGACCAATAGCCTATATCTTGACCTCTATGGAATTTCAGAAAGAAAACAGATGAACATAGTGAGGAGAGAAAGGCCAATGAGGAAACAGACTCTAACCTAGAGCAAAATCAAGGGTTGCTAGGGGGCAGGGGTGTGGGGCGAAGGGTTAAGTGGGTGACAGCTATTAGGGAGAGTACTTGTTGTGATGAGCTCTGGGTGTTCTATGCAGGTGAGGAATCACAAAATCCTACCCCTGAAGGAGAGGAATGAACATTGCATGGAAACGAATTGGAATTGAAGTCAATGAAGAAAAGAAGACCATGTTCTACTTCATGAAGACTGAGGTAAAACTGGAATGACTTTTGCTCTCCTGTTCTGTAGCTGTTCATTATGAAACACTCTCTGGCAGGATACACTAGTTTCCTATTGCATAAGGAGCCCTCAGAAAGTTGCCATGAAAGATTTAGATCTCAGAGCATGTACATGTTCCATTGATATGTTACTTTCAGTTTGCCCAGGTGCAAAGGTAAGTGGAGAGAAATAGGGCTGAAGAGGAAAGGAGGTATTAAGCATTCAAGAGGTAGCCTTCCCCTTTCTCATGAATGCCTGGGCCAGTGTAAATTGGGAAGAAGGAGGGGGGATCCCAGAGCTTTGCCGCAGACAGGGGAGTTCTAGGTCTGCCTAGAGCTGGTGGTGTCCATGAGCAGAGCTGCGCTAGTGGCGTGGCAGGCCCGAACTGCTGGTGTTGAGGTGAGTTCCCCAAGGAGCTGAGTTGAGAATGGGGGTCAGGTGGTGAATCAGGCTCTGGGTTTGTGGCCAGGGGCCTGCAGAATGTGGGGGAGTCCTAATGGGGTCATGCAGGTTTCTCTGGCTCTGAGGGTTCTGCACAGCTCCAAAGGGACAAGTTTCCTGCTGGGTTGCAGTGGGACTCCTACAGTGTGGCTCCAAGTTTACCAATCTAGAGGGCTTGGTGGATAGGCCCCTGGGGAAGGAAGCCTGAAAATGCAACATAGGGTTAAGGGTAATGGGCTGGGCAGGACAGGCCTGATCAGCTGACACAGAGGTGAGATACCCTCAGAATTGAGTTGAGGAAATGCATCCTGCAATGCAGAAGAGTCAGGGTTTCTGGCCAGAGGGACGGCTGATCGTGGGGGTGGCTTTAGAGGGGCATGCTGGTTTCTCCCTCTCTGAGGAAACTTTGGAGCTCCAAATGTCATGGCTTCCCCCTGCATGGCATTCAGGTTTCTGCCTTGTTACAGGGGGGTCCTGAATCTGGGGAGTTTGGGGGCCAGGCCTCTTGGGATGGAAGCCCGAAATCAGAAACTAGAGCTACGGTAAGGGCGTAGGGGCATGGCATGCTCAATCTGCTACTGCTGAGGTGGGCTCCCTGGTGGGCTGACTTCAGGGTGGGTATCAGGTGGCATGTCAGACTCAGAGTTTGTGTCCAGGGATGCCACAGAAGCTGGGCGTGACCTCAGGGTTGCATGCAGGTTTCTCCTACCCTGAGGGTTCTGCAGAGCTCCAAATGGCATGGTTTCCTCCTGTGTGGCAGACGCAGTCCTGGGGTGTCACTGAGGAATCCTTAATCTCTACTGGCATGAATCTCGGAGGTGCCCAATCTGGCGGGCTTGGGGGACAGGCCTCTGTTCATGAAAGCCTGTACACCCCACCTCGGTTTATGGTTAGGGCCGAAGGGCATGGCAGGTCCGATGTGCCGGTGCTGATGCAGGCTCCCCTAAGGGTCGAGTTGAGGGCATAGATCTGGCATCGCAGGAGAATCTGTTTTTATGGCCATGGGGGTGACTCATGGTGGGGTGGCATTACGGGGGTTTGCAGGTTTCTCCCCGTCTGAGTGTTCAGTGCAGCTCTAAACCACAAGTTTTCCTCATGAGTGCCAGGTGGAGTCCCGTGGTGGCGCTCAGTAGACCTTAATCTGGGGGGACATGGGAGGCAGGCCCCCTGGGATGGAAGCCTGAAAACCTAAAGAGGGGTTCTGGTAAGGGCCTAGGGGCATGGTGGCCCGATCTGCTTATGTTGAGGTGGGGCGCCCTAGGGTCTGAATTTATGGCATGCGTCCGGCAGCTCAGCAGAATCTGGTTTATGGCCGGGGGGACGGGTGCAGATGATGGGAGTGCCTTTAGAGGGGCAAGTTTCTCCCCCTCTGAGGGTTCAGCACAACTCCAAGGCACAGGTTCCTACTGTGTGGCAAGCGGAGTCCTGAGGTGTATGTCAAGATTCCTTAATCCAGGGGATTTTGTTGCCTGGACCCTCAGCATGGAAGACTGAACACCCAAACTTGTGTTAGGGTTAGGGCCTAGGGGCAATGGCAGGCCCGATCTGCCAGTGCTGAGGCGGGATCCCGTATGGGCTGAGTTGAGGGTATGCATTTGGTGGCGGGATGGAATCCAGCTCTATGGCCAGAGTGGCTGTTGATTATTGGGGTGGCTTTAGGGTGGCATGAAAGTTTCTCCCCATCTGAGGGTTCATTGCAGCTCCAAACCACAAGGTTTCCACTTGTGTGACAGGCTGTGTCCTGTGGTGTTGCTCAGAAGTCCTTAATCTGGGGGGCGTGGGGGCCAGGCCTCTTGGGATGGAAGCCTGAAAATCCAAACTAGGGTTAGGGTTAAGGCTTAGGGACATGGCAGGCCCGATCTGCTGCAATTGAGGTGGTCTCCTGGATAGGCCGAATGGAGGGTGGGAATCAGGCAGGAAATGAGGTCTGTGTTTGTGTTTGTGGGGGCAAAGAAGCTAGTGGTGTTCTTGGGGGGCATGCAGCTTTCTCCTGCTCTGAGGTTCCTGCACAGTTCCAAATGGCACCATTTTGCCGTAGGAGGCTGGAGGAGTGCTGGCGGGAATCTCAGTCATCCCCAGTCTGATGGGCTTGGGGTACAGGCCTCTGGGCACGGAAGGCTGTATACCCCACCTAGGGTTAGGGTTAGGGTCTAGGGTCATGGCGGGCCCAATCTGCCGGGGCTGAGATGGGCTCCCCTCAGGGCTGAGTTGAGGGCATGTGTCCGGTAGCTTCATAGAAAACAGCTTTCTGGCCTGGGGTGCCGCAAATTGTGCGGATAGCTTTACGGGGGCTTGAAGGTTTCTCACCCTCTGAGTATTCAGCAGCTCCAAACTGCAAGGTTTCATCCTGCGTGGCTGTTGGAGTGCTGCAATGTCACTCAGGGGTCCTTAATCCAGGGGGCCTGGAGGCTAGGCATCTTGGGATGGAAGCCTGGAAACTCAAACTAAGGTTGAGGTCTTGGGGTGCGACAGGCCCAATCTGCCAGTGCTGAGGCGGACTCCCCGGTGGCCTGAGTTGAGGGTCGGTGATAGGTGGCTAGTGTGAATCTGGGTTTGTGTTCAGGAGGGGCTCAGATGCTGGGGCTTGCCTTGGGGGCATGAAGTTATCTTTTGCTCTGAGGTCTAAGTAGCTCCAAATGGCACTGTAACAGCATAGGCAGCCTCCAGACTGCCAGAGTGAGTCTCATGCATCCACAATCTGGCGGGTTTGGGGGCTAGGCCTCTGGGTACGGAAGACTGTACACCCAACCTAGGGTTAGGGTTAAGGCCTAGGGGCATGGCAGTTCTGATATGCTGCTGATATGCTGTGTTGAGGCGGGCTCCCTCAGGGCTGAGTGGATGACATGCCTCTGGCGTTGTGGCAGAACCTGGCATTATGTCTGGGGCATTTCCAATGGCGGGTGTGTTTAGGTGCTCATGCACTTTTCTTTCTGGAGGGCAGGCAGAGTCCTGTGTTGTGACTTTGGAATCCCCAGTCTGGAGGGTTAGGGTTAGGGATAGAGGTTCGGAGAGTGTTAGGGTTAGTTGTTAGGGTTTAGGGTTAGGGTTAGGGTTAGGGTTAGGGTTAGGAGTTAGGGGATAGGGTTAGAGGTAAGGTTTAGGGTTAGGCTTAGGGTTAGGCGTATGTCTTAGGGACAAGGCATGTCAGATCTGCCAACACAGATATGGACTCACCCAAGGGCTGTGTTGAGGGCGGGACTCAGGAGTCTCCTCAGGCCCTGGATTTTTGGACTGGAGGGGTAAAGAAGGTGGGAATCGCCTCTGGGGAGCATGATGGTTTCTACTGCTCCGAGGTTGTTATGTTAGGTTTAGAGGTTAGGGTTAGGTTTTGTGGTTAGGGTTAGTGTTAAGATTAGTGTTAAGTTGGGGCGCCTGGGTGGCTCAGTTGGTTAAAGCCTCTGCCTTCCGCTCAGGTCATGATCTCAGGGTCCTGGGATGGAGCCCCACATCAGGCTCTCTGCTCAGCGGGGAGCGTGCTTCGTCCTCTCTGTGCCTTCTTCTGATCTGTCTCTGTCAAAGAAATGAATAAAATCTTAAAAAAAATAAAAAGATTAGGGTTAGGGTTATGTCTTAGGGACAAGGCATGTTGGATCTGGTAACACTTATATGGGCTCACCCAAGGGCTGAGTTGAAGGCGGGACTCAGGAGGCTCCTTAGGCCCTGGGTTTTTTTCCTAGAAGGTAAAGATGGTGGGAATGGCCTCAGGGGAGTATGCTGGTTTCTAGGGCTCTGAGAGTGTTAGATAGCACTAAATGAAATGGTTTATTTCATTTATTCTCCTGGCTGAGAGGCTGAGTCCTGCCATCAGTCTGATGATCCTATCCACTGGGATGGAATTGGGTATCAGGCCTCTGGGGTCCAGAGCCTGACCACCTGAGCTAGGGTATTAGGGTTTGGTCCTGGGAGCATGGCAGGCCTGAGGTGCCAGTGCGGACTCAGGCTCTCCGGAGGGCTGAGTTGAGGGTATTGCTCTGGTGGCCCATCAGGCACTGGGCGGTGGTGTGTGGGTCCTCGGAAGGTGTGGGTGTCTTTAGGGGGCATGGAGGTTTCTCCGGCCAGGAGCGTACTGCACAGGGCCATGTGGGCCATTTTCCTTGTGGGTGGCAGCCGGAGTCCAGCATTGCAAATACAGGGTCCCCAGTCTGGACGGCTAGGGAGCCAGGCCTCTGTGGATCGAAGCATAAACACCCATCCTAGCATTATGGTTAAGTCTTTGGGGCATGGTAACCCCGATCTGCCGGTGCTGTGGTGACCCATCCTGATGCCTGAGTTGAGGCTATGTCTGCAGGACATTGAGACTCTGGTTCCCGGTCCTTGGGAGGGTCCAGAAGTGCTTTGGCCTCAGGGAGACTTGCAGGCTTCTCCTGCTCTGTGGCTTCAGCCCATTTCTAAACGGCACGGTTCATGCTGGGATCATGTGCAATTATGGGGTGCAACACAGGGGTCCCCTATCTGGGGTTTTGAGGACCAGTTGTGGGAGGATGATGCCTGAGCACGAACCTGGGCTAGGGTTAGTATTAGGATTAGGGTTAAGGTTATGTCTTAGGGACAAGGCATGTCGGATATGCAAGCACAGATATCAGCTCACCCAAGGGCTGAGTTGAGGGTGGGACTCAGGAGGCTCCTCGGGCACTGGGGTTTTGGGCTGTACGGGCAAAGATGTTGGAAATCGCCTCAGGGGAGCATGCCAGTTTCTACAATTCTCAGGGCATTAGATAGCACGAAATGAAAGGTCACCTTCTGGCTGAGAGGGTGAGTCCTGCTGTGAGGGTTAGGTTGTAGGGGCATTGCAGCCCCAATCTGCTGGCGCTGTGGTGGCCCATCCCAATGCTTGAGTTCAGAGCGTGTGTCTGCAGGACCATGAGACTCCTGGTTCTTGGTCTTTGGGGGCGCTGGAAGTGGGGTGGCCTCAGGGAGACATTCAAATTTATCCCGCTCTGTGGGTTCAGCACAATTCTAAACAGCATGGTTTCCTCCTGGTGTCAGGTTCAATGATGGGGTATCGCTCACGGGTCCCCCATCTGGGGCCTTGGGGACCAGGAGTCAGAGTATGGACGCCTGAACACACAACTTGGGCTAGGTTTAGTATTATGGTTAGTGTTAGGCTTAGGGACAGGGCATGTCGGATCTGCTAGCACAGATACGGGCTCACCCAAGGGCTGAGTTGAGGGCAGGACTCAGGAGGCTCCTCAGGCCCTGGGTTCTTGGCCTGGAGGAGCAAAGCTGGTGGGAATGGCCTCAAGGGAGAATGGCTGGTTGCTACTGCTCTGAGGGTGTGAGAGAACACCAAATGAAAAGGTCTCCTCCTGGCTGAGAACTGAGTCCTGCCGACAGTCTGATGCTCAACCCATGGGAGGAATTGGGTGTCAGGCCTCTGGGTCCAATGCCTGAACACCCAACCTAGTGTTAGGGTTTCATCCTGGGAGAATGGCAGGCCTGCCAGTGCGGCTCAGGTTCTCCGGAGGGCTGAGTTGAGGGCATTGCTCTGGTGGCCTGTCAGGTTCTGGGTTTGTGGTGTGGCATTTCTTGGAAGGCGTGGGTGGCTTTAGGGGGCATGGAGGATTCTGTGGCCAGGAGCATACTGCACAGGATCATATGGTCCAGTTTCATCGTGGGTGGCAGCCAGAGTCCTGCATTGGGAATCCAGGGTCCCCAGTCTGGAGGGCTAGGGGTCCAGTCCTCAGGGGACAGAAGCCTGACACCCAACCTAGGGTTAGTTTAGGGTTGTAAGGGCATGGCAGCCCCGATCTGATGGCGCTGTGGTGATGCTTCCCAATGCCTGAGTTGAGGGCGCGAGTCTGTAGCACTGTGAGAGTCCTGGTTCCTGGTCCTTGGGTGTGCCAGAAGTGGCAGTGGCCTTTGGGAGGCATGCAGGTTTCTCCCGCTCTGCGGGTTCAACACATTTCTAAAGGGCAGGGTTTCCTCCTGGGATCAGGCGCAATTATGGGGTGCAGCTCAGGGGTCCCTCATCTGGCCGTTTGGGGGACCAGGCTATGGAGGAGGGATGCCTGAACACACAACCTGGGCTAGAGTTAGTATTAGGGTTAGGCTTAGCATTAAGGTTATGTCTTAGGGAGAAGGCATGTGGGATCTGCCAGCACAGATATTGGCTCACTGAAGGGCTGAGTTGAGGGCAGGGCTCCGGAGGCTTCTCAGGCCCTGGGTTTTTGGCCTGGAGGTGCAAAGATGGCGGGAATGGCCTCAGGGAAGCTTGGCCGGTTCCTAGGGCTCTGAGGGTGTTGGAGAGCACCAAATGGAATCTCCTGCTGGTTGAGAAGCTGAGTCATGCCATCAGTTTGGTGCTCCCACCCATGGGTGGAATTGGGTGTCAGGGTTCTAGAACCTGAACACCCAACCTAGGGTTAGGGTTTGGTCCTGGGAGAATGGCAGGCCTGATGTGCCAGCACGGACTCAGGCTCTCTGGAGGGCTGGGCTGAGGGCATTGTTCTGGCGGCCTGTAAGGCTAAGGAATTGTGGTGTGGGGGTGCTCAGAAGGTGTGGTTGGCTTTAGGGGTCATGGAGGTTTCTCCGGCAAGGAGCGTTCTGCAAAGGTCCATGTGGTCAAGTTTCATCATGGGTGGCAGCCAGAGTCCTACGTTGGGAATATGGGGTCCCCAGTCTGGAGGGCTAGGGAGCCAGTCCTCTGGGGACTGAAGCCTGAACACCCAACCGAGGGTTAGGTTTAGGTCACAGGGGCATGGCGGCCCGGATCTGCCGGCACAGTGATGACCAATCCCGATGCCTGAGTTGAGGACGTGAGTCTGCAGGACCGTGAGACTCCTCATTCCTGCTCCTCAGGGGCGCCGGTATTGGGGGTGGCGTCAGGGAGGCATTCTCGTTTCTTCTGCTCTGTAGGTTCAGCACATTCCTTTTTTTTTTCACCTTCAATATCTATCTATCTATATTATTTCTTTTCAGCGTAACAGTATTCCTTATTTTTGCACCACACCCAGTGCTCCATGCAACACGTGCCCTCCCTAATACCCACCACCTTGTTCTCCCAACCTCCCACTCCCCACCCATTCAAGACCCTCAGGTTCTTTTTCAGAGTCCGTAGTCTCTCATGGTTCACCTCCCCTTCCCATTTCCCACAACTTCCTTCTCCTCTCCATCTCCCCATGTCCTCCTTGTTCTTTGTTATGCTCCACAAATAAGTGAAACCATATGATAATTGACTCTCTCTGCTTGACTTATTTCACTCAGCATAATCTCTTCCACTCCCGTCCATATTGCTACAAAAGTTGGTATTCATCTTTTCTGATGGAGGCATAATACTCCATCTTGTATATGGACCACATCTTCCTTATCCATTCGTCCATTGAAGGGCATCTTGGTTCTTTCCACAGTTTGGCGACCGAGGCCTTTGCTGCTATAATCATTGGGGTACAGATGGCCCTTCTTTTCACTCCATCTGTATCTTTGGGGTAAATACCCAGCAGTGCAATTGCAGGGTCATAGGGAAGCTGTATTCTTAATTTCTGGAGGAATCTCCACACTGTTCTCCAAAGTGGCTGCACCAACTTGCATTCCCACCAACAGTGTAAGAGGGTTCCCCTTTCTCCACATCCTCTCCAACACACGTTGTTTCCTGTCTTGCTAATTGTGGCCTTTCTAACTGGTGTCAGGTGGTATCTCAATGTCGTTTTCATTTGAATCTCCCTGATGGCTAGTGATGATGAACATTTTGTCCTGTGTCTGATAGCCATTTGTATGTCTTCGTTGGAGGAGTGTCTGTTCATATCTTCTGCCCATTTTTGGATATGATTATCTGTTTTGTGTGTGTTGAGTTTGAGAAGTTCTTTCCAGATCCTGGATATCAACCTTTTGTCTGAACTGTCATTTACAAATATCTTCTCCCGTTCCGTGGGTTGCCTTTTGATTGGTGGACTGTTCCCTTTGCTGTGCAGAAGCTTTTGATCTTGATGAAGTGCCAAAAGTTCATTTTCGCTTTTCTTTCCTTGGCCTTTGGAGACATATCTTGAAAGAAGTTGCTGTGGCTGATATCGAAGAGGTTACTGCCTATGTACTCCTCTAGGATTCTGAGATAATCCTGTCTCACGTTGAGCTCCTTTATCGAGTTCGAGTTTATCATTGTGTATGGTGTAAGAGAATGGTCGAGTTTCATTCTTCTACATATCGCTGTCCAGTTTCCCCAGCACCATTGATTGAGGAGAATGTCTTTTGTTACATTGAATATTTTTTCCTGATTTCTCGATGATTATATCACAATAGAGTTGAGGGTCCGTATCTAATCGGGATCGAATTGGGCAGAGCGCTCATGAAAATTGGCTGGCGTTGGACAACCATGGGGACCGCCTTGTTCTGCGTGGCCCAGGACCCTTTCTCGCTCGGGGTATGTCGCAGCCACCAGAAAACGCGCCGAGACGACGGGGCCCGGCCGGGGGCCTCAGCACCAGGGAGCTTGCTCCGAGCAGAGTTGATGGAGGGGCTGTGGTCGGGAATCTGGCTCCTCCTTGGAGGGAGGCCGGGGCGCCCGGGATGGGCTTGGCCTCTCTGGGGGAACAAATGGATCTGTCGCTCCCCAGCTCTGTCGCAGCCACGAAAGGGGCCGATGGCGCCGGGACGGTCGGGGGACTCATGCAGCCGGACTCAGGGTTCCCCATGGGGAGGCCCGCAGGCTCAGTCCCCTGGCAACGGAAGGCTGAGCAAGCAGGCCCGGGCCCAGGCCCGGCTTTCGGGGCTGGCCCGGCCCCAGCTGCCGGCGCCAGGGAGGGGAACCCCGGAGGCTGAGGAGCGGGAGGCGTCGGCCTCCCCGGGGCCCGCCTCTCAGAGCTCCTACTGGCGGTGCCGGATCGCGAAAACATGCGATTCCGGACAGGGCCCTGGGGGGGTGGCCCTGCGGCCCTGTGGTGCCCGAAGTGTGTTCGCTGGGCGTTTTCCGGCCATTCTCACGAGCGTTCTGCCCAAATCGGGATCGATTTGGGCAGAACGCTCGTGAGAATTGGCCGGCGTTGGGCAGCCCTGGTCAGCGCCCAGTTCCGCGTGGAGCAGGGCCCTTTCTCGCTCGGGGCATGGCGCGGCCACCCGGAAAACGAGCCGCGACGATGGGGCGCGGCCGGCGGCCCCGGGGCCGGGGAGTTTTCCCTGAGCAGAGTTGATGGAGGCGCCGTGGCCGGGCGTCCGCCTCCGCCGTGGTGGGCGGCCGGGGCAGCCGTGGAGGGGCTGGCCTCTCTAGGGGACCGGATTGATCTATCACTCCACAGCTGGGACGAAGCCGCGAAAGGTGCCGTTGTTGCCGGGACGGTCGGGGGGACTCGTGGCGCGGGACTCAGGGTTCCCCATGCGGAGGCCCCCAGGCTCAGGCCCCTGGCAACGGAAGGCTGAGCAAGCAGGCCCGGGCCCGGGCCCGGCTTTCGGGGCTGGCCCGGCCCCAGGTGCCGGCGCCAGGGAGGGGACCCCCGGAGGCTGAGGAGCGGGAGGCGTCGGCCTCCCCGGGGCCCGCCTCTCAGAGCTCCTCCTGGCGGTGCCGGATCGCGAAAACATGCGATTCCGGACAGGGCCTTGGGGGGGTGGCCCTGCGGCCCTGTGGTGCCCGAAGTGTGTTCGCTGGGCGTTTTCCGGCCATTCTCACGAGCGTTCTGCCCAAATCGGGATCGATTTGGGCAGAACGCTCGTGAGAATTGGCCGGCGTTGGGCAGCCCTGGTCAGCGCCCAGTTCCACGTGGAGCAGGGCCCTTTCTCGCTCGGGGCATGTCGCGGCCACCCGGAAAACGAGCCGCGACGATGGGGCGCGGCCGGCGGCCCCGGGGCCGGGGAGTTTTCCCTGAGCAGAGTTGATGGAGGCGCCGTGGCCGGGCGTCCGCCTCCGCCGTGTTGGGCGGCCGGGGCAGCCGTGGAGGGGCTGGCCTCTGTAGGGGACCGGATTGATCTATCACTCCACAGCTGGGACGAAGCCGCGAAAGGTGCCGTTGTCGCCGGGACGGTCGGGGGGACTCGTGGCGTGGGACTCAGGGTTCACCATGAGGAGGCCCCCAGGCTCAGGCCCCTGGCAATGGAAGGCTGAGCAAGCAGGCCCGGGCCCGGGCCCGGCTTTCGGGGCTGGCCCGGCCCCAGCGGCCGGCGCCAGGGAGGGGACCCCCGGAGGCTGAGGAGCGGGAGGTGTCAGCCTCCCCGGGGCCCGCCTCCCGGAGCTCCTCCCGGCGGTGCCGGAACGCGTCAACACGCGATCCCGGACAGGGCACCCGTGGGGCGGCCCTGCGGCCCTGTGGTGCCCGAAGTGTGTTCGCCGGGCGTTTTCCGGCCAATTCTCATGAGCGTTCTGCCCAAATCGGGATCGATTTGGGCAGAACGCTCGTGAGAATTGGCCGGCGTTGGGCAGCCCTGGTCAGCGCCCAGTTCCGCGTGGAGCAGGGCCCTTTCTCGCTCGGGGCATGGCGCGGCCACCCGGAAAACGAGCCGTGATGATGGGGCGCGGCCGGCGGCCCCAGCGCCGGGGTGGTTTCCCCGAGCAGAGTTGATGGAGGCGCCGTGGCCGGGCGTCCGCCTCCGCCGTGGCGGGCGTCCGGGGCGCCCATGGAGGGGGCAGGCCTCCGTGGGGGAACGGATGGATCTCTCACTCCACGGCTGGGACGAAGCCGCGAAAGGTGCCGTTGTCGCCGGGACGGTCGGGGGACTCGTGGCGCGGGACTGAGGGTTCCCCATGGGGATGCCCCCAGGCTCAGGCCCCTGGCAACGGAAGGCTGAGCAAGCAGGTCAGGGCCCGGGCCCGGCTTTCGGTGCTGTCCCGGCCCCAAGTGCCAGCGCCAGGGAGGGGACCCCCGGAGGCTGAGGAGCGGGAGGCGTCGGCCTCCCCGGGGCACGCCTCCCGGAGCTCCTCCTGGCGGTGCCGGAACGCGACGACCCGCGATCCCGGACAGGGCCCCGGGGGGGGCCGCCCTGCGGCCCTGTGGTGCCCGAAGTGTGTTCGCCGGGCGTTTTCCGGCCAATTCGCACGAGCGTTCTGTCCAAATCGGGATCGATTTGGGCAGAACGCTCGTGAGAATTGGCCGGCGTTGGGCAGCCCTGGTCAGCGCCCAGTTCCGCGTGCAGCAGGGCCCTTCTCGCTCGGGGCATGGCGCGGCCACCCGGAAAACGAGCCGCGACGATGGGGCGCGGCCGGCAGCCACGGCGCCGGGGAGTTTTCTCCTAGAAGAGTGGATGGAGGCGCCGTGGCCGGGCGTCCGCCTCCGCCGTGGCGGGCGGCCGGGGCGCCCCTGGAGGGGGCTGGCCTCTGTGGGGAAACGGACTGGTCTCTCACTCCGCGGCTAGGACGAAGCCGCGAAAGGTGCCGTTGTCGCCGGGACGGTCGGGGGACTCGTGGCGCGGGACTCAGGGTTCCCCATGGGGAGGCCCCCAGGCTCAGGCACCTGGCAACGGAAGGCTGAGCAAGCAGGCCCGGGCCCGGGCCCGGCTTTCGGGGCTGGCCTGGCCCCAGCTGCCGGCGCCAGGGAGGGGACCACCGGAGGCTGAGGAGCGGGAGGCGTCGGCCTCCCCGGGGCACGCCTCCCGGAGCTCCTCCTGGAGGTGCCGGAACGCGACGACCCGCGATCCCCGACAGGGCCCCGGGGGGGGCCGCCCTGCGGCCCTGTGGTGCCCGAAGTGTGTTCGCCGGGGGTTTTCCGGCCAATTCTCACGAGCGTTCTGCCCAAATCGGGATCAGAACGCTCGTGAGAATTGGCCGGCGTTGGGCAGCCCTGGTCAGCGCCCAGTTCCGCGTGCAGCAGGGCCCTTCTCGCTCGGGGCATGGCGCGGCCACCCGGAAAACGAGCCGCGACGATGGGGCGCGGCCGGCAGCTGCGGCGCCGGGGAGTTTCCCCGAGCAGAGTGGATGGAGGCGCCGTGGCCGGGCGTCCGCCTCCGCCGTGGCGGGCGGCCGGGGCGCCCCTGGAGGGGGCTGGCCTCTGTGGGGAAACGGACTGGTCTCTCACTCCGCGGCTAGAACGAAGCCGCGAAAGGTGCCGTTGTCGCCGGGACGGTCGGGGGACTCGTGGCGCGGGACTCAGGGTTCCCCATGCGGAGGCCCCCAGGCTCAGGCCCCTGGCAACGGAAGGCTGAGCAAGCAGGCCCGGGCCCGGGCCCGGCTTTCGGGGCTGGCCCGGCCCCAGCGGCCGGCGCCAGGGAGGGGACCCCCGGAGGCTGAGGAGCGGGAGGCGTCGGCCTCCCCGGGGCCCGCCTCTCAGAGCTCCTCCTGGCGGTGCCGGATCGCGAAAACATGCGATTCCGGACAGGGCCTTGGGGGGGTGGCCCTGCGGCCCTGTGGTGCCCGAAGTGTGTTCGCTGGGCGTTTTCCGGCCATTCTCACGAGCGTTCTGCCCAAATCGGGATCGATTTGGGCAGAACGCTCGTGAGAATTGGCCGGCGTTGGGCAGCCCTGGTCAGCGCCCAGTTCCACGTGGAGCAGGGCCCTTTCTCGCTCGGGGCATGTCGCGGCCACCCGGAAAACGAGCCGCGACGATGGGGCGCGGCCGGCGGCCCCGGGGCCGGGGAGTTTTCCCTGAGCAGAGTTGATGGAGGCGCCGTGGCCGGGCGTCCGCCTCCGCCGTGTTGGGCGGCCGGGGCAGCCGTGGAGGGGCTGGCCTCTGTAGGGGACCGGATTGATCTATCACTCCACAGCTGGGACGAAGCCGCGAAAGGTGCCGTTGTCGCCGGGACGGTCGGGGGGACTCGTGGCGCGGGACTCAGGGTTCACCATGAGGAGGCCCCCAGGCTCAGGCCCCTGGCAATGGAAGGCTGAGCAAGCAGGCCCGGGCCCGGGCCCGGCTTTCGGGGCTGGCCCGGCCCCAGCGGCCGGCGCCAGGGAGGGGACCCCCGGAGGCTGAGGAGCGGGAGGTGTCAGCCTCCCCGGGGCCCGCCTCCCGGAGCTCCTCCCGGCGGTGCCGGAACGCGTCAACACGCGATCCCGGACAGGGCACCCGTGGGGCGGCCCTGCGGCCCTGTGGTGCCCGAAGTGTGTTCGCCGGGCGTTTTCCGGCCAATTCTCATGAGCGTTCTGCCCAAATCGGGATCGATTTGGGCAGAACGCTCGTGAGAATTGGCCGGCGTTGGGCAGCCCTGGTCAGCGCCCAGTTCCGCGTGGAGCAGGGCCCTTTCTCGCTCGGGGCATGGCGCGGCCACCCGGAAAACGAGCCGTGATGATGGGGCGCGGCCGGCGGCCCCAGCGCCGGGGTGGTTTCCCCGAGCAGAGTTGATGGAGGCGCCGTGGCCGGGCGTCCGCCTCCGCCGTGGCGGGCGTCCGGGGCGCCCATGGAGGGGGCAGGCCTCCGTGGGGGAACGGATGGATCTCTCACTCCACGGCTGGGACGAAGCCGCGAAAGGTGCCGTTGTCGCCGGGACGGTCGGGGGACTCGTGGCGCGGGACTGAGGGTTCCCCATGGGGATGCCCCCAGGCTCAGGCCCCTGGCAACGGAAGGCTGAGCAAGCAGGTCAGGGCCCGGGCCCGGCTTTCGGGGCTGTCCCGGCCCCAAGTGCCAGCGCCAGGGAGGGGACCCCCGGAGGCTGAGGAGCGGGAGGCGTCGGCCTCCCCGGGGCACGCCTCCCGGAGCTCCTCCTGGCGGTGCCGGAACGCGACGACCCGCGATCCCGGACAGGGCCCCGGGGGGGGCCGCCCTGCGGCCCTGTGGTGCCCGAAGTGTGTTCGCCGGGCGTTTTCCGGCCAATTCGCACGAGCGTTCTGTCCAAATCGGGATCGATTTGGGCAGAACGCTCGTGAGAATTGGCCGGCGTTGGGCAGCCCTGGTCAGCGCCCAGTTCCGCGTGCAGCAGGGCCCTTCTCGCTCGGGGCATGGCGCGGCCACCCGGAAAACGAGCCGCGACGATGGGGCGCGGCCGGCAGCCACGGCGCCGGGGAGTTTTCCCCTAGAAGAGTGGATGGAGGCGCCGTGGCCGGGCGTCCGCCTCCGCCGTGGCGGGCGGCCGGGGCGCCCCTGGAGGGGGCTGGCCTCTGTGGGGAAACGGACTGGTCTCTCACTCCGCGGCTAGGACGAAGCCGCGAAAGGTGCCGTTGTCGCCGGGATGGTCGGGGGACTCGTGGCGCGGGACTCAGGGTTCCCCATGGGGAGGCCCCCAGGCTCAGGCACCTGGCAACGGAAGGCTGAGCAAGCAGGCCCGGGCCCGGGCCCGGCTTTCGGGGCTGGCCCGGCCCCAGCTGCCGGCGCCAGGGAGGGGACCACCAGAGGCTGAGGAGCGGGAGGCGTCGGCCTCCCCGGGGCACGCCTCCCGGAGCTCCTCCTGGAGGTGCCGGAACGCGACGACCCGCGATCCCCGACAGGGCCCCGGGGGGGGGCCGCCCTGCGGCCCTGTGGTGCCCGAAGTGTGTTCGCCGGGCGTTTTCCGGCCAATTCTCACGAGCGTTCTGCCCAAATCGGGATCAGAACGCTCGTGAGAATTGGCCGGCGTTGGGCAGCCCTGGTCAGCGCCCAGTTCCGCGTGCAGCAGGGCCCTTCTCGCTCGGGGCATGGCGCGGCCACCCGGAAAACGAGCCGCGACGATGGGGTGCCGCCGGCAGCCGCGGCGCCGGGGAGTTTCCCCGAGCAGAGTGGATGGAGGCGCCGTGGCCGGGCGTCCGCCTCCGCCGTGGCGGGTGGCCGGGGCGCCCCTTGAGGGCGCTGGCCTCTGTGGGGAAACGGACTGGTCTCTCACTCCGCGGCTAGGACGAACCCGCGAAAGGTGCCGTTGTCGCCGGACGGTCGGGGGACTCGTGGCGCGGGACTCAGGGTTCCCCATGGGGAGGCCCCCAGGCTCAGGCCCCTGGCAACGGAAGGCGGAGCAAGCAGGCCCGGGCCCGGGCCCGGCTTTCGGGGCTGGCCCGGCCCCAGCTGCCGGCGCCAGGGAGGGGACCCCCGGAGGCTGAGGAGCGGGAGGCGTCGGCCTCCCCGGGGCACGCCTCCCGGAGCTCCTCCTGGCGGTGCCGGAACGCGACGACCCGCGATCCCGGACAGGGCTCCGGGGGGGGCCGCCCTGCGGCCCTGTGGTGCCCGAAGTGTGTTCGCCGGGCGTTTTCCGGCCAATTCTCACGAGCGTTCTGCCCAAATCGGGATCGATTTGGGCAGAACGCTCGTGAGAATTGGCCGGCGTTGGGCAGCCCTGGTCAGCGCCCAGTTCCGCGTGCAGCAGAGCCCTTTCTCGCTCGGGGCATGGCGCGGCCACCCGGAAAACGAGCCGCGACGATGGGGCGCGGCCGGCAGCCGCGGCGCCGGGAAGTTTTCCCCAAGCAGAGTGGATGGAGGCGCCGTGGCCGGGCGTCCGCCTCCGCCGTGGCGGGCGGCCGGGGCGCCCCTGGAGGGGGCTGGCCTCTGTGGGGAAACGGACTGGTCTCTCACTCCGCGGCTTGGACGAAGCCGCGAAAGGTGCCGTTGTCGCCGGGACGGTCGGGGGACTCGTGGCGCGGGACTCAGGGTTCCCCATGGGGAGGCCCCCAGGCTCAGGCCCCTGGCAACGGAAGGCTGAGCAAGCACGCCCGGGCCCGGGCCCGGCTTTCGGGGCTGGCCCGGCCCCAGCTGCCGGAGCCAGGGAGGGGACCCCCGGAGGCTGAGGAGCGGGAGGCGTCGGCCTCCCCGGGGCACGCCTCCCGAAGCGCCTCCTGGCGGTGCCGGAACGCGACGACCCGCGATCCCGGACAGGGCCCCGGGGGGGGCCGCCCTGCGGCCCTGTGGTGCCCGAAGTGTGTTCGCCGGGCGTTTTCCGGCCAATTCTCACGAGCGTTCTGCCCAAATCGGGATCAGAACGCTCGTGAGAATTGGCCGGCGTTGGGCAGCCCTGGTCAGCGCCCAGTTCCGCGTGCAGCAGGGCCCTTCTCGCTCGGGGCATGGCGCGGCCACCCGGAAAACGAGCCGCGACGATGGGGTGCCGCCGGCAGCCGCGGCGCCGGGGAGTTTTCCCCGAGCAGAGTGGATGGAGGCGCCGTGGCCGGGCGTCCGCCTCCGCCGTGGCGGGCGGCCGGGGCGCCCCTGGAGGGCGCTGGCCTCTGTGGGGAAACGGACTGGTCTCTCACTCCGCGGCTAGGACGAACCCGCGAAAGGTGCCGTTGTCGCCGGACGGTCGGGGGACTCGTGGCGCGGGACTCAGGGTTCCCCATGGGGAGGCCCCCAGGCTCAAGCCCCTGGTAACGGAAGGCTGAGCAAGGAGGCCCGGGCCCGGGCCCGGCTTTCGGGGCTGGCCCGGCCCCAGCTGCCGGCGCCAGGGAGGGGACCCCCGGAGGCTGAGGCGCGGGAGGAGTCGGCCTCCCCGGGGCACGCCTCCCGGAGCTCCTCCTGGCGGTGCCGGAACGAGACGACCCGCGATCCCGGACAGGGCCCCGGGGGGGGCCGCCCTGCGGCCCTCTGGTGCCCGAAGTGTGTTCGCCGGGCGTTTTCCGACCAATTCTCAAGAGCGTTCTGCCCAAATCGGGATCGATTTGGGCAGAACGCTCGTGAGAATTGGCCGGCGTTGGGCAGCCCTGGTCAGCGCCCAGTTCCGCGTGCAGCAGGGCCCTTTCTCGCTCGGGGCATGGCGCGGCCACCCAGAAAACGAGCCGCGACGATGGGGCGCGGCCGGCAGCCGCGGCGCCGGGCAGTTTTCCCCGAGCAGAGTGGATGGAGGCGCCGTGGCCGGGCGTCCGCCTCCGCCGTGGCGGGCGGCCGGGGCGCCCCTGGAGGGGGCTGGCCTCTGTGGGGAAACGGACTGGTCTCTCACTCCGCGGCTAGGACGAAGCCGCGAAAGGTGCTGTTGTCGCCGGGACGGTCGGGGGACTCGTGGCGCGGGACTCAGGGTTCCCCATGGGGAGGCCCCCAGGCTCAGGCCCCTGGCAACGGAAGGCTGAGCAAGCAGGCCAGGGCCCGGGCCCGGCCTTCGGGGCTGGCCCGGCCCCAGCTGCCGGCGCCAGGGAGGGGACCCCCGGAGGCTGAGGAGCGGGAGGCGTCGGCCTCCCCGGGGCACGCGTCCCGGAGCTCCTCCTGGCGGTGCCGGAACGCGACGACCCGCGATCCCGGACAGGGCCCCGGGGGGGGCCGCCCTGCGGCCCTGTGGTGCCCGAAGTGTGTTCGCCGGGCGTTTTCCGGCCAATTCTCACGAGCGTTCTGCCCAAATAGGGATCGATTTGGGCAGAACGCTCGTGAGAATTGGCCGGCGTTGGGCAGCCCTGTTCAGCGCCCAGTTCCGCGTGCAGCAGGGCCCTTCTCGCACGGGGCATGGCGCGGCCACCCGGAAAACGAGAGACGACGATGGGGCGCGACCGGCAGCCGCGGCGCCGGGGAGTTTTCCCCGAGCAGAGTGGATGGAGGCGCCGTGGCCTGGCGTCCGCCTCCGCCGTGGTGGGCGGCCGGGGCGCCCCTGGAGGGGGCTGGCCTCTGTGGGGAAACGGACTGGTCTCTCACTCCGCGGCTAGGACGAAGCCGCGAAAGGTGCCGTTGTCGCCGGGACGGTCGGGGGACTCGTGGCGCGGGACTCAGGGTTCCCCATGGGGAGGCCCCCAGGCTCAGGCCCCTGGCAACGGAAGGCTGAGCAAGCAGGCCCGGGCCCGGGCCCGGCTTTCGGGGCTGGCCCGGCCCCAGCTGCCGGCGCCAGGGAGGGGACCCCCGGAGGCTGAGGAGCGGGAGGCGTCGGCCTCCCCGGGGCACGCCTCCCGGAGCTCCTCCTGGCGGTGCCGGAACGCGACGACCCGCGATCCCGGACAGGGCCCCGGGGGGGGCCGCCCTGCGGCCCTGTGGTGCCCGAAGTGTGTTCGCCGGGCGTTTTCCGGCCAATTCTCACGAGCGTTCTGCCCAAATCGGGATCAGAACGCTCGTGAGAATTGGCCGGCGTTGGGCAGCCCTGGTCAGCGCCCAGTTCCGCGTGCAGCAGGGCCCTTTCTCGCTCGGGGCATGGCGCGGCCACCCAGAAAACGAGCCGCGACGATGGGGCGCGGTCGGCAGCCGCGGCGCCGGGCAGTTTTCCCCAATCAGAGTGGATGGAGGCGCCGTGGCCGGGCGTCCGCCTCCGCCGTGGCGGGCGGCCGCGGCGCCCCTGGAGGGGGCTGGCCTCTGTGGGGAAACGGACTGGTCTCTCACTCCGCGGCTAGGACGAAGCCGCGAAAGGTGCCGTTGTCGCCGGGATGGTCGGGGGACTCGTGGCGCGGGACTCAGGGTTCCCCATGGGGTGGCCCCCAGGCTCAGGACCCTGGCAACGGAAGGCTGAGCAAGCAGGCCCGTGCCCGGGCCCGGCTTTCCGGGCTGGTCCGGCCCCAGCTGCCGGCGCCAGGGAGGGGACCCCCGGAGGCTGAGGAGCGGGAGGCGTCGGCCTCCCCGGGGCACGCCACCCGGAGCTCCTCCTGTCGGTGCCGGAACGCGACGACCCACGATCCCGGACAGGGCCCCGGGGGGGGGGCCGCCCTGCGGCCCTGTGGTGCCCGAAGTGTGTTCGCCGGGCGTTTTCCGGCCAATTCTCACGAGCGTTCTGCCCAAATCGGGATCGATTTGGGCAGAACGCTCGTGAGAATTGGCCGGCGTTGGGCAGCCCTGGTCAGCGCCCAGTTCCGCGTGCAGCAGGGCCCTTTCTCGCTCGGGGCATGGCGCGGCCACCCAGAAAACGAGCCGCGACGATGGGGCGCGGCCGGCAGCCGCGAGGCCGGGCAGTTTTCCCCGAGCAGAGTGGATGGAGGCGCCGTGGCCGGGCGTCCGCCTCCGCCGTGGCGGGCGGCCGGGGCGCCCCTGGAGGGGGCTGGCCTCTGTGGGGAAACGGACTGGTCTCTCACCGCGGCAAGGGCGAAGCCGCGAAAGGTGCCGTTGTCGCCGGGACGGTCGGGGGACTCGTGGCGCGGGATTCAGGGTTCCCCATGGGGATGCCCCCAGGCTCAGGCCCCTGGCAACGGAAGGCTGAGCAAGCAGGCCCGGGCCCGGGCCCGGCTTTCGGGGCTGGCCCGGCCCCAGCTGCCGGCGCCAGGGAGGGGACCCCCGGAGGCTGAGGAGCGGGAGGCGTCGGCCTCCCCGGGGCACGCGTCCCGGAGCTCCTCCTGGCGGTGCCGGAACGCGACGACCCGCGATCCCGGACAGGGCCCCGGGGGGGGCCGCCCTGCGGCCCTGTGGTGCCCGAAGTGTGTTCGCCGGGCGTTTTCCGGCCAATTCGCACGAGTGTTCTGCCCAAATCGGGATCGATTTGGGCAGAACGCTCGTGAGAATTGGCCGGCGTTGGGCAGCCCTGGTCAGCGCCCAGTTCCGCGTGCAGCAGGGCCCTTCTCGCTCGGGGCATGGCGCGGCCACCCGGAAAACGAGCCGCGACGATGGGGCGCGGCCGGCGGCCCCGGCGCCGGGGAGGTTTCCCCGAGGAGAGTGGAAGGAGGCGCCGTGGCCGGGCGTCCGCCTCCGCCGTGGCGGGCGGCCGGGGCGCCCATAGAGGGGGCTGGCCTCTGTGGGGGAACGGAGTGATCTCTCACTCCACGGCTGGGACGAAGCCGCGAAAGGTGCCGTTGTCGCTGGGACGGTCGGGGGGACTCGTGGCGCGGGACTCAGGGTTCCCCATGCGGAGGCCCCCCGGCTCAGGCCCCTGGCAACGGAAGGCTGAGGAAGCAGGCCTGGGCCCGGGCCCGGCTTTCGGGTCCGGCCCGTCCCGAGCTGCCCCCGCCAAGGAGGGGACCCCCGGAGGCTGAGGAGCGGGAGGCGTCGGCCTCCCCGGGGCCCACATCCCGGAGCTCCTCCTGGCGGTACCGGATCGCGACGACACGCGATCCCGGGCAGGGCCCAGGGGGGTGGCCCTGCGGCCCTGTCGTGCCCAAAGTGTGTTTGCCGCCTGTTTTCCGGCCAATTCTCACGAGCGTTTTGCCCAAATCGGGATCGATTTGGTCAGAACGCTCGTGAGAATTCGCCGGCTTTCGGCAGCCCTGGTGACCCCCCAGTTCCGTGAGGCCCAGGGCCCTTTCTCTCTTGGGGCATTTCGCGGCCACCCTGACAACGAGCCGTGACGATGGGGCGCAGTCGGCGGTCCCGGCGCCGGGGAGTTTTCCCTGAGCAGAGTTGATGGAGGGGCTGTGGCCGGGCGTCCGCCTTCGCCCTGGTAGGCCCCCGGGGCGCACTTGGAGCGGTCTGGCCTCTGTGGGGGAACGAACTGATCTCTCACTCGGCTGGGACGCAGCCGCGAAAGGCACCATTGTCTCTGGGACTGTGGCGGACTTGTGGCCCGGGACTCAGGATTCCCGGGGTGAGGCCCTAGGTACAGGCCCCTGGCAATGGAAGGCTGAACAAGCAGGCCTGGGTCCGGGCCCGGATTTCGTGGCAGGCCCGGCCCCAGCTGCCACCGCCAAGGTGAGACCCCCAGAATCTGTGGAGAGGGAGGCGTCTGCCTCGCCATCAGGGAGATTCTAATTAAAACTACATTGAGATACCACCTGACACCAGTTAGAATGTCCAAAATTAGGAAGACAGGAAATAACGTTTGTTGGAGAGGATGTCGAGAAAGTGGAACCCTTTTACACTGTTGGTGAGACTGCAATTTAGTGCAGCCACTTTGGAGAACAGTGTGCAGATGATTCAAGAAATTAAAAATAGAGCTTCCCTATGACCCTGCAATTACACTGATGGGTATTTACCCCAAAGATACAGATGGAGTGAAAAGAAGAGCCATCTGTACCCCAATGTTTATTGCAGCAATGGCCACGGTCGCTAAACTGTGGAAAGAACCAAGATGCCCTTCAACGGATGAATGGATAAGGAAGATGTGATACATATACACAATGGAGTATTATGGCTCCATCAGAAAGGATGAATACCCAACTTTTGTAGCGACATGGAAGGGACTCGAAGAGATTATGCTGAGTGAAATAAGTCAAGCAGAGAGAGTCAAATATCATATGGTCTCCCTTATTTGTGGAGCATAACAAAGAACACGGAGGACATGGGGAGATGGAGAGGAGAGGGAGTTGAGGGAACCTGGAAGGGGAGATGAACCATGAGAGACTATGGACTCTGAAAAACAACCTGAGTGTTTTGGAAGGGCGGGGGTTGGGAGGTTGGGGAACCAGGTGGTGGGTAATAGGGAGGGCACGTACTGCATGGAGCACTGGGTGTGGTGCAAAAACAGTGAACACTGTTATGCTGAAAATAAACAAATAAAAAAAAGAAAATTGTACTCTTAGTCCCCGTCATCTATATCACTCATCCCTCCATCCACTTCCACTCTGGTAACCACAGAGTCGGTTTTTGTTTTGTATCTTCTTTCTCCTTTATTTATGTATGTTTGTTTCCTAAATTCCATGGAAGAGTGACATCCAAAGGCCTTTGTCTTTCTCTGACTGACTGATTTCACTTAGGATAGTATTCTCTAGCTCCATCCATGTGTCTGCAAATGGCAAGATTTTTTATGGCTGAGTAATTTCGCACTGTGTGTGTGTGTGTATACATTTATCATCTCATTTATCAAGTTATCAAGAAATACTTGGATTGTTTCCATATTGTAATATTGTAATTAATGTTGCAAGAATCATAGGGGCACATGTATCCTTTTGAGTTACTGTTCTCATATTCGTCGGGTAATCACCCGGTAGTGTGATTGCTGGATTATAAGGTAGTTCTAATATTTAACGTTTTGAAGAACAGTGATACTGTTTTCCACAGGGACTGCAGCAGCTAGCATTCCCACCACAGTGCAAGAGGGTTCCCTTTTACCCACATCCTCCCAACATTTGTTTTCTTGTGCTGGTGCTGTTAGCCATTCTGATAGTATGAGGTAATATCTCATGGACCTTTTCATTTGGATTTTCCTGTTGATGGCTGATGTGAACATCTTCTCACGTGACTGTTGGCCATCTGTATGTCTTCTTTGGAGCAATGTCTGTTCATGTCTTCTGTCTATTTTTTAATTGGATTTTTTGTTTTTTGGTTGTTGCGTTGTATCAGTTCTACATATTTTGGACACTACCCCTTTATTGCACATGATATTTGCAAACATCTTCTCCTATTAAGTATGTTGTATTCTATTTATTACATTTTCATTGCTGTTCTGCTGTGCGGTAAGTTTTTATATTGATGGAGCTCTAGTAGTTTATTTTTGCTTTTGTTTCCTTTGCCTTAGGAGGCATGTCTATTAAATGTATGGTTCATGTCAGAGAAGTTACTGTCTGTGCCCTCTTGTAGGATTTTTATGATTTAAGGTCTCACATTGAGGTCTTGAAACTGTTTTGAGTTTATTTGTCCATATGGTGTAAGAAAGCAGTCTAATTTCATTGTTTTGTGCATAGCTGTTCAGTTTTCCCAACACCATTTGTTGTAGAAACTGTCCTTTTCCCTTTTAATAGTTTTGCCTCTTTTGCAGAAGATTAATTGGGCACGTGATTGTGGGCTGATGTCTGAGCTTCTATTCCGTTTCCTTGGTCACTGTGTGTATTTTTTTTTTTTTTGCCAGTCCCATACTGTGAGGATGAACGCAGCTTTGTAGTATAATTTGAAATATGGAATTGTGACGCCTCCAGCTTTGTTTTTCTTCATAACATTGTGCTGGTTGTTCAGTATCTTTTGTGATTCCATACAAAGTGTTAGGGTAGTTTATTTGAGTTCTTTCATTTTTTATTTGAATTCAATGAGCCAACTTATCATACATCATTATTTTCAGATGTAGTGTTAAATAATATATCAGATGTGTATTGCATCACGTGCCCTCCTTAATGCCCATCACCCCAGTTACCCCCCCACCCCCCATCCAGCAACCCTCAGTTGGTTGCTATAGTTAAGAGTCTGTCATGGTTTTTTCCCCATCTCTGATGACTTCCCATTCTGTTTCCCCTTCCTTTGCCTACGGTTCTCTGCCCTGTTTCTGATATTTCACATATGAGTGAAACCGTATGATAATTGTGTTTCTTTCATGGACATATTTTACTCAGCATAATATCTTCCAGACCCATCCAGGTTGATGTGATGGTAAGTATTCATCCTTTCTGATGGCTGAGGAATATTCCATTGAATATATGAGCCACATCTTCTTTATCCATTCCTCTGTCCATAGATATCTGGGTTCTTTCCATAGTTTATCTAGAGTGGATATTGTTGCGATGAACACTGGGGTGCAGGTGCCAGTTCTTTCCCCTACATCTCTATTTTTGTGGTAAAAGCCCTGTAGTGAAATTGCTGTGTTTTAGGGTAACTTTACTTTTAACTTCTTGAGGAAACCCCGTACTGTTTTCCAGAGTGGATATAACAGTCTGCATTCCAACCAGGAGTGTAGGAGGGTTCTCCATTCTCTGCATCCTCACCAATATTTGTGGTTTCATGTCCTGTTAACTTTAGACATTCTGCCTGGTGTGATAGGACACCTCAATGTGGTTTAGATTTGCATTTCCCAGAAGCCATGTGATATAGAACATTTATGTATATATCTGTTGGTCACATGCGTGTCATCATTGGAGAAATATCTGTTCATATTTTCGCCCATGTCTAGACCTTCCGTTGGATTAAGGCCCAGAAGCCTAGAAGATACAATCAGCCAGAACTTTGGAGATTTTCACAAGGTCTGAGATACAATGGAGATTTAGGGTGTGTATCAAGCTCAGGGATTGTCTTCAGAGCGTGGATGGAAGTGTAGGTTCACTGACATTGTCTCAGGTTTGCATTCAGATGTCTCATGCTCTGAATCCAGTCTGGAGTAAAAAAAGGAGTTTCCTTTTGTGTGGCGGGCTGATCCTCTGGTTTTGCTAAAGTGTTCCCAATACCCGGGGCTTGGGATCCAGGCCTCTACAGATGGACCTCTCAGAACTCCAAATAGGGTTAGGGTTAGGACCTAGGAAAATGGAAGGTCTGAATTGCCAACCGTGTGGTGAGCGTCCTGGAGGGCTGAGTTGAGGACATGGGTCAGGGTGAGTGTCCGGCTCAGGGTTTCAATCCATGAGCCCTTGAATGTGGGAGTTCACTGGGATGGAAACAGATGGGCCTTCATATTTATACTGACCTATATACTTACTGGAGTCCATTATGGAAAGATTTCCATCTGGGTGTGAGGCTGAGTCCTGTGGTATTGCTCAGGCATCCCCAAATCCTAGGGCTTTGGAGCCCACCCTTATGGGACGGAGACATGAGAACCCAAGCTAGGGATAGAGTTAGGGCCAAAGGACATTGCAGGCCCAAACAGCTGACAGTGTGTGTGGTTCCTAGAGGCTGGAATTAAGGATGAGTGTTCTGGTTCTGGTCAGGCACAGGGTTTGTGACCTAGAGGCCACTGAAATTGGGGGTTTGCTGGTATAGGCTCAGATGGGCAGGCATTTTATCCTGCTTTGAATACTTTCTAGAGGTCTACATGGCACGCTTTCCTCCTGTGTGTTAGGATGAGTCCTGTGGTATGGCTAAGGTGACCCCAGTCTGTGGGGTAGGGAGCCAGACCCCTAAGAATTGAATGCTCAGAACACAAACTAAGCTTCAGTTAGGTGTTAGGAGCATGGCAGGCCCAATCTGATGGTGGTGTGGGAAGCTATCCAGAGGGCTGAGTACAGAGGGATGGATAGAGTAAATGTCAGGTTCAGGTTTGTGTCCAGCTGCTGACTCTGGGTGAACTCAGTGGTGCGTGGCAGATTTCTCCTGCTCAGAATCCTTTGCAGAGTCCCAAATGGTATGGTTTCCTTCTGGGTGGCAGGCAGAGATCTCAAATATTGCTCAGGGGTCCCCATCCGTGGGACTTGGGTGCCAGTCCTCTGGGGACAGAGCATGAAACCCCAACGTAGGGTTAGGGCTAGGTCCCAGCAACATGACAGGCCTGATTTGCTGGTGCTGTGCAGAGCTCTCACGGGGACTGAGTAGAGAACATGGGCCAGTCTGAGTCAGGCTCCGGGTTGGTGGCCCTGGGGGGAAAGGCAGATTTCTCCTGCTCTCAGTCCTTGGCAGAGTTCCAATTCTACTGTTTCCTTCTGGGTTGAAGACAGAGTCCTCTGGCATTTCACAGGGGTCCCACATATGTGGGGCTTTGGTACCTGTATTCTTGGGACACAAGACAGAAAATGTACCTAAGTTTTGGTTAGGGCTGAGGGTCATGTCAGTCTCAATAGGCCACCCTGAGAGGAGTGACCTGGGGAGCAGAGTTGAGGACGTGGGTCAGTGTGAGTGTTAAGATCCAGGTGTGAACGGGGGGTGCTGAAAGTGGGATAGCCTCAGGGGGCCAAGAAATATTCTGGTATAGTTCAGGTGTAACCCATCAGCGGAGCTTTGGTGTCAATCATCAGAGGACAGAAGACTGAAAACACAACCTAGGGCTTGGAAAAGAGCACAGGGGCATGGCTGGCCTGATCTGCTGGTGCTGAGGCTAGATGTCTGGGGTACTGAGTTGAGGGCCATGGTCAGGTGGTGCATTACGATCTGGGTTTGTGCCTGGGGGGTGGCCGAAGGTGGAGGTGGCTTCAGGGAGCATGAAGATTTCTCCCATTCCGATGGTTCTGTGCAGCTCCAAACAGAACGGTTTCCTCCCGGGTGGCAGACAGAGCACTGGGTTGTGGCTCAGGGGTCCAAATATGGAGGAATTGGGGGACCAGCCTCTGGGGATGAAGACTGAAAAAGCAACCTAGGCTTAAGGTTAGGGTCAGGGGCATGGCAGGCCCAATTTGCTGGCACTGAGAAGGGATCCCAGGGGGATGAATTGAGGGCAGAGGTCCGGTGGCATGAGAGGGTCCAGGTTTGTGGTCAGGGGACCGCTGAAGGAGGGGGTTGTGCTCAGGGAGGCATGCAGTTTCTGCCACTCTGAGTGTTCTACTCAGTTTCAAATGGCACGGTTTCCTCCTGGGTGGTAGGCAGGCTGAGTGCCAGCCTCCACATTTGTGGCCCAATAGTGCGCAGAGGGTGGGGGATAGCCTCGGGTGAACCGTGCAGGTTTCTCCCGCTCTGAGGATTCGACACAGCTCCAAACAGCATGGTTTCCTCCTGCATGGTGGACAGAGTCCTGAGGTGTCACTCAGGATTCTTTAATCTTGGGGTCTTGGGGTCAGGACTCTTGGGGATGATACCTGAAAACCAAAATTAGGGATAGGGTTAAGGCCTAGGGCCATGGTAGACCTGATATGCCAGTGCAGAGGCAGGTGCCCTGGTGCGCTGAGTTGAGCTCGGGTGTCAGACGGGGTCTTAGCCTCTAGGTGTGTGTCCAGACGTTCGCATAACCTGGGGGTGACTTCAGGGGTGCATGGAAGTTTCTCCAGCTCTGAGGGTTCAGCGCAGCTCCAAACAGCACAGCGGTGCCCTGCGTGGCAGGCAGATTCCCAGCATGAGTATCAGGCATCCTCAATCCTTATGACGCAGTATGTGGTCTATTCTGGAGGAGGTTCCATGTGCACTTGAGAAGAATGGGCATTCTGTTGTTTTAGGGTGGAATGTTCTGTATATGTCTATGAGGTCCATCTGGTCCAATGTTTCATTCAATGCTCTTATTTCTTTTTTAATTTTCTGCTTCGATGATCTGTCTATTTTTGAGAGAGGCGTATGAAGATCTCCTACTATTATTGTATTCATATCAATATGACTCTTTATCTTGATTAATAGTTTTCCAATTTTAGTATATGTGCTGCCAAAGCGAGCACGATTAATAGTTTTCTTATGGAATTGGGTGCTCCCATATTGGGGGCATAGATATTCACAATTGTTAGATCATCTTGGCGGATAGTCCCTTTAAGAATTATGGAGTGTCCTTCTGTATCTCTGACTACAGTCTTTAGTTTAAAATCTAATTTATCTGATATGAGAATCGCTACCCCGGCCTTCTTTTGAGGCCCATTGTCATGAAAGATGCTTCTCCATCCGTTCACTTTCAGTCTGGGTGTATCCTTAGGTTCAAAATGGGTCTCTTGTAGACAACATATGGATGGGTCCTGTCGTTTTATCCAATCTGCAACCCTGTGTCGTTTTATGGGCGCATTTAGGCCATTCACATTGAGAGTGATTATTGAGAGATAGGTTTTGATTCATGTCATGTTGCCTTTGAAGTCTTTCTGTCTGTAGATTGTTTCTATATTTCTGTTCAATGATATTCTTAGGATTTTTTCTCTTTTATAGGACCCCCCTTAATATTTCCTGCAGTGTCGGCTTGGTGGTTGCATAGTCTTTTAAGCCTTGCCGGTCTTGGAAACTCTTTATCTCTCCATCCATTTTAAATGTCAGTCTTGCTGGATAGAGTATTCTTGGTTGCATGTTCTTCTCATTTAGTACTCTGAATATATTTTGCCAGCCCTTCCTGGCTTGCCTGGTCTCTGTGAAAAGGTCTGACGTTATTCTAATGGGCTTGGATGCCCACTCTCACCACTCTTGTTCAACATAATATTAGAAGTCCTAGCAACGGCAATCAGACAACAAAGAGAAATAAAAGGTATCCAAATTGGCAAGGAAGAAGTCAAACTCTCTCTCTTCGCAGATGACATGATTTTTTATATGGAAAACCCCAAAGACTCCACCCCCAAACTACTAGACTCATACAGCAATTCAGTAACGTGGCAGGATACAAAGTCAATGTACAGAAATCAGTGGCTTTCTTATACACTAACAATGAAAATACAGAAATGGAAATTAGAGAATCGATTCCATTTACTAGAGCACCAAGAACCATAAGATACCTGGGAATAAACCTAACCAAAGAGGTAAAGGAACTCTACTCGAGGAACTACAGAACACTCATGAAAGAAATTGAAGAAGACCCAAAAAGATGGAAGACAATTCCATGCTCTTGGATTGGAAGAATAAACATTGTGAAAATGTTTATACTGCCTAGAGCAATCTATGCTTTTAATGCCATTCCGATCAAAATTCCACCGGTAGTTTTCAAAGAGCTGGAGCCAATAATCCTAAAATTTGTATGGAATCAGAAGAGACCCCAAATTGCTAAGGCAATGTTGAAAAACAAAAACAAAACTGGCGGCATCACGTTACCCGATTTCAAGCTTTACTACAAAGCTGCAATCACCAAGACAGCGTGGTCCTGGCATAAAAACAGACACATAGACCAGTGGAACAGAGTGGAGAGCCCAGATATGGACCCTCAACTCCACGGTGAAATAATCTTCGACAAAACAGGAAAAAATATTCAATGGAAAAAAAGACAGTCTCTTCAATCAATGGTGCTGGGAAAACTGGACAGCTATATGTAGAATAATGAAAATCAACCATTCTCTTACACTCGAAATGGATAAAAGACCTCATCATGAGACAGGAATCCATCAGAATCCGAGAGGAGAACATAGGCAGTAACCTCTTCGATATCAGCCACAGCAACTTCTTTCAAGATATGTCTCCAAAGGCCAAGGAAACAAAAGCGAAAATAAACTTTTGGCACTTCATCAAGATCAAAAGCTTCTGCACAGCAAAGGAAACAGTCCACCAAACAAAAAGGCAACCCACGGAATGGGAGAAGATATTTGCAAATGACAGTTCAGACAAAAGGTTGATATCCAGGATCTAGAAAGAACTTCTCAAACTCAACACACACAAAACAGATAATCATATCCAAAAATGGGCAGAAGATATGAACAGACACTTCTCCAACGAAGACCTACGAATGGCTATCAGACACATGAAAAAATGTTCATCATCACTAGCCATCAGGGAGATTCAAATGAAAACCACATTGAGATACCACCTGACACCAGTTAGAATGGCCAAAATGAGCAAGACAGGAAACAACGATTGTTGGAGAGGATGTGGAGAAAGGGGAACCCTCTTACACTGTTGGTGGGAATGCAAGTTGGTGCAGCCACTTTGGAGAACAGTGTGGAGATTCCTCAAGAAATTAAGACTAGAGCTTCCCTATGACCCTGCAATTGCACTGCTGGGTATTTACCCCAAAGATACAGATGGAGTGAAAAGAAGGGCCATCTGTACCCCAATGTTTATTGTAGCAATGGCTATGCTCACCAAACTGTGGAAAGAACCAAGATGCCCTTCAACGGATGAATGGATAAGGAAGATGTGGTACATATACGCAATGGAGTATTATGCCTCCATCAGAAAGGATGAATACCCAACTTTTGTAGCAACATGGACGGGACTGGAAGAGATTATGCTGAGCGAAATAAGTCAAGCAGAGAGAGAGTCATGTATCATATGGTCTCACTTAATTGTGGAGCATAGCAAATAACACGGAGGACATAGGGAGATGGAGAGGAGAGGGAGTTGAGAGAAACTGGAAGGGGAGATGAACCATGAGAGACTATGGACTCTGAAAAACAACCAGAGGGTTTTGGAGGGGCAGGGTGGGGTGGGAGTTTGAGGAATCAGGTGGTGGTTAATAGGGAGGGCACGTACTGCATGGAGCACTGGGTGTGATGCCAAAACAATGAACACTGTTATGCTGTAAATAAACAAATAAAAAAAAATGAGTCTATGGAAGGCCCGGCAGTGCCAGTTCACTCCACTGGAGGGAGTGGTGAGCCGTGGTGTGAGATACCCTGGAAGGCATGGCGATGCTGCTTGCCACCACTGGAGGCAGCGGCGAGCTGCCATGGGAAACACACCTGAAGAGGAGTCAGTGCAGCTTGCTGGCTCTGAAGGCAGGGCGGAGGTGCCCGGTGAGAGACCCTGAAACGTGAGGCACTACAGCTTATTTTTACAGGACGGAGTGGTGAGCTGTATAGTCTCTGTTTCTCCAGGCTCAAGGGTGGTGGTAAGAATTGATGGAGCCTGTCCCCCACTCAGCATTGTGCCCTCTATCCCCAGATTTGCTGGTAATGTGCTGTCAGGATGGTTCAGGAGGGTCCTCCCAGTTGGGCTCTGGAGCCAGGGGAACCAAACCCGACTCATGGTGCATTTGGAACCGAGGAGCTGAGTGTTTGTTTGGAAAAGTATATTTGTTTCTCCAAAAAGGACAAGGGCATTGACCAGCTTGAGAGGGAAGTGAATGACCAGTTAAGAAACAAGCCTGTGGGGGCGCCTGGGTGGCTCAGTGGGTTAAGGCCTCTGCCTTCGGCTCAGGTCATGATCCCAAGGTCCTGGGATCGAGCCCCGCATCAGGCTTTCTGCTCAGCAGGGAGCCTGCTTCCCTTCCTCTCTCTCTGGCTGCCTCTCTGCCTATCTGTGATCTCTGTCTGTCAAATAAACAAATAAAAAAAAATTGCTGATCCTCTCATTAAAAAAAAAAAAAAGAAAGAAAGAAAGAAACAAGCCTGTGTCTCTCCTTCTCCCAGGAATCAGAGCAGGTGTGCAGGCTTTAGGTGGGAGACACCTGCTTATCTGCACCTGACAACCCTTCTTAACTCTGGCTCCATGAGACCTGAAGTTTGGAAGTCAGCGTCTGAGTCAGTCATGCAGCTTGTCCCAGGACGTCAGTGTTCAGAGAAAACAGCAGGCCTGTGGGTCACAATGCCACATCCATGCCAGGATGGCAGGTAAAAATTCCCTTTCACCCCAAATTTCCTGGGCTTTTCTCTTGTCTCCAGTGGAGCTCACAAATGGCACACTGAACCAGCTGTAAGCAATCTCGTGCGGGTGCCAGAGCTCCTGAGTTTCTCTGCAGGGAGCACCTGGCAGGGATCTCATTTTCTCTGTTTATTTCTGGCTTACAAAGGTATTTGGAACATCTCTTTCCTAGGAAATCCCTTGGATTCGAAAGGGAAGGTGAGATTGACTTGGTGTGCCTTTTGAACATAGAAAGTATTCCTTCATCGAACAGTGTTTACTCCACTGGGCCTAGGCTCTGGTGGAACGGCTGGCATCTAGAGTGAGGTGGCTGCTTGTGGTCAGATAGAGACTTGGATGATGGCTTCTTCTTTGTCCAAGGTGATGTATCCTAATGGATTCGTCTTTGAATCCAAAGAGTTCCAATGAGGGCAGAGGGAAAATTCAAAATGATTCCAAGGAGTCTTGGACAATTTAAAAGGGATGCTTGTCTTCCTAGGTTCACTCAAACGGCTATATATGGTTGGACATGCTGTATTTTCTCTGCAGTTTCATGGGTAGTGAAGTCAGAAGGAGAGTCTTTGGGAATTTCCCTGGATAAAGGCACTCTGGTGGCTTCAAGGGACTTGGTGTCAGGAACCCTGGGCTGAATTTCTGTGGCTGCTTTCCTGATGCTCAGTGAGTCAGGTTTTCCCACAGGTTTTATATTTCCTCCTTAGGAAATTGCTGGCAGGGAATGTTCTGTTTAAAGTGGAACCCTCGGGGGCACCTGTGTGGCTCAGTGGGTTAAGCCACTGCCTTCGGCTCAGGTCATGGTCTCAGGGTCCTGAGATTGAGCCCCGCATTGGGCTCTCTGCTCAGCGGGGAGTCTGCTTCGTCCTCTCTCTCTGCCTGCCTCTCTGCCTACTTGTGACCTCTGTCAAATAAATAAATAAAATCTAAAAAAAAAAAAAAAAAACCCAAAACCGGAACCCTCCTACATTGTTGGTGGGCATGCGTGTTGTTGCAGCCACTCTTGGAAAGAATACAGTGTGTCCTCCAAAAGCTAAGAACTGAACAACAGTAGGATCCAGCAATTGCCCTCGTAGTTATTTCCCTAAAGGGGACAAAAATGCACATTCAGTGGGGTATAAGCACCGTGATATTTACAGCAGCATTTTCAACCATTGTAAAACAATGGAGGGAGACCAAATGTCCATTCACTGATGAGTGATATATATATATCACTCGTATATATCATATGTGTGTGTGTGTGTGTGTGTGTGTGTGTATTCATTCTCCCACATCTTCTTAATGGAATAGGATCCAGGTTCAAAAAGGATGAAATCTTACCATCTGCAAGGATGTGGATGGATCTACAGTGGATTTAGCTAAGTAAAATCAGTCAGAAAAGACCAATAGCCTATATCTTGACCTCTATGGAATTTCAGAAAGAAAACAGATGAACATAGTGAGGAGAGAAAGGCCAATGAGGAAACAGACTCTAACCTAGAGCAAAATCGAGGGTTGCTAGGGGGCAGGGGTGTGGGGCGAAGGGTTAAGTGGGTGACAGCTATTAGGGAGAGTACTTGTTGTGATGAGCTCTGGGTGTTCTATGCAGGTGAGGAATCACAAAATCCTACCCCTGAAGGAGAGGAATGAACATTGCATGGAAACGAATTGGAATTGAAGTCAATGAAGAAAAGAAGACCATGTTCTACTTCATGAAGACTGAGGTAAAACTGGAATGACTTTTGCTCTCCTGTTCTGTAGCTGTTCATTATGAAACACTCTCTGGCAGGATACACTAGTTTCCTATTGCATAAGGAGCCCTCAGAAAGTTGCCATGAAAGATTTAGATCTCAGAGCATGTACATGTTCCATTGATATGTTACTTTCAGTTTGCCCAGGTGCAAAGGTAAGTGGAGAGAAATAGGGCTGAAGAGGAAAGGAGGTATTAAGCATTCAAGAGGTAGCCTTCCCCTTTCTCATGAATGCCTGGGCCAGTGTAAATTGGGAAGAAGGAGGGGGGATCCCAGAGCTTTGCCGCAGACAGGGGAGTTCTAGGTCTGCCTAGAGCTGGTGGTGTCCATGAGCAGAGCTGAGCTAGTGGAGTGGCAGGCCCGAACTGCTGGTGTTGAGGTGAGTTCCCCAAGGAGCTGAGTTGAGAATGGGGGTCAGGTGGTGAATCAGGCTCTGGGTTTGTGGCCAGGGGGCTGCAGAATGTGGGGGAGTCCTAATGGGGTCATGCAGGTTTCTCTGGCTCTGAGGGTTCTGCACAGCTCCAAAGGGACAAGTTTCCTGCTGGGTGGCAGGGGGACTCCTACAGTGTGGCTCCAAGTTTACCAATCTAGAGGGCTTGGTGGATAGGCCCCTGGGGAAGGAAGCCTGAAAATGCAACATAGGGTTAAGGGTAATGGGCTGGGCAGGACAGGCCTGATCAGCCGACACAGAGGTGAGATACCCTCAGAATTGAGTTGAGGAAATGCATCCTGCAATGCAGAAGAGTCAGGGTTTCTGGCCAGAGGGACGGCTGATCATGGGGGTGGCTTTAGAGGGGCATGCTGGTTTCTCCCTCTCTGAGGAAACTTTGGAGCTCCAAATGTCATGGCTTCCCCCTGCATGGCATTCAGGTTTCTGCCTTGTTACAGGGGGGTCCTGAATCTGGGGAGTTTGGGGGCCAGGCCTCTTGGGATGGAAGCCCGAAATCAGAAACTAGAGCTACGGTAAGGGCGTAGGGGCATGGCATGCTCAATCTGCTACTGCTGAGGTGGGCTCCCTGGTGGGCTGACTTCAGGGTGGGTATCAGGTGGCATGTCAGACTCAGAGTTTGTGTCCAGGGATGCCACAGAAGGTGGGCGTGACCTCAGGGTTGCATGCAGGTTTCTCCTACCCTGAGGGTTCTGCAGAGCTCCAAATGGCATGGTTTCCTCCTGTGTGGCAGACGCAGTCCTGGGGTGTCACTGAGGAATCCTTAGTCTCTACTGGCATGAATCTCGGAGGTGCCCAATCTGGCGGGCTTGGGGGACAGGCCTCTGTTCATGAAAGCCTGTACACCCCACCTAGGTTTATGGTTAGGGCCGAAGGGCATGGCAGGTCCAATGTGCCGGTGCTGATGCGGGCTCCCCTAAGGGTCGAGTTGAGGACATAGATCTGGCATCGCAGGAGAATCTGGTTTTATGGCCATGGGGGTGACTCATGGTGGGGTGGCATTACGGGGGTTTGCAGGTTTCTCCCCGTCTGAGTGTTCAGTGCAGCTCTAAACCACAAGTTTTCCTCATGAGTGCCAGGTGGAGTCCCGTGGTGGCGCTCAGTAGACCTTAATCTGGGGGGACATGGGAGGCAGGCCCCCTGGGATGGAAGCCTGAAAACCTAAAGAGGGGTTCTGGTAAGGGCCTAGGGGCATGGTGGCCCGATCTGCTTATGTTGAGGTGGGGTGCCCTAGGGTCTGAATTTATGGCATGCGTCCGGCAGCTCAGCAGAATCTGGTTTATGGCCGGGGGGACGGGTGCAGATGATGGGAGTGCCTTTAGAGGGGCAAGTTTCTCCCCCTCTGAGGGTTCAGCACAACTCCAAGGCACAGGTTCCTACTGTGTGGCAAGCGGAGTCCTGAGGTGTATGTCAAGATTCCTTAATCCAGGGGATTTTGTTGCCTGGACCCTCAGCATGGAAGACTGAACACCCAAACTTGTGTTAGGGTTAGGGCCTAGGGGCAATGGCAGGCCCGATCTGCCAGTGCTGAGGCGGGATCCCGTATGGGCTGAGTTGAGGGTATGCATTTGGTGGCGGGATGGAATCCAGCTCTATGGCCAGAGTGGCTGTTGATTATTGGGGTGGCTTTAGGGTGGCATGAAAGTTTCTCCCCATCTGAGGGTTCATTGCAGCTCCATACCACAAGGTTTCCACTTGTGTGACAGGCTGTGTCCTGTGGTGTTGCTCAGAAGTCCTTAATCTGGGGGGCGTGGGGGCCAGGCCTCTTGGGATGGAAGCCTGAAAATCCAAACTAGGGTTAGGGTTAAGTCTTAGGGACATGGCAGGCCCGATCTGCTGCAATTGAGGTGGTCTCCTGGATAGGCCGAATGGAGGGTGGGAATCAGGCAGGACTTGAGGTCTGTGTTTGTGTTTGCGGGGGCAAAGAAGCTAGTGGTGTTCTTGGGGGGCATGCAGCTTTCTCCTGCTCTGAGGTTCCTGCACAGTTCCAAATGGCACCATTTTGCCCTAGGAGGCTGGAGGAGTGCTGTCGGGAGTCTCAGTCATCCCCAGTCTGATGGGCTTGGGTACAGGCCTCTGGGCACGGAAGGCTGTATACCCCACCTAGGGTTAGGGTTAGGGTCTAGGGTCAAGGCAGGCCCAATCTGCCGGCGCTGAGATGGGCTCCCCTCAGGGCTGAGTTGAGGGCATGTGTCCGGTAGCTTCATAGAAAACAGCTTTCTGGCCTGGGGTGCCGCAAATTGTGCGGATAGCTTTACGGGGGCTTGAAGGTTTCTCACCCTCTGAGTATTCAGCAGCTCCAAACTGCAAGGTTTCATCCTGCGTGGCTGTTGGAGTCCTGCAATGTCACTCAGGGGTCCTTAATCCAGGGGGCCTGGAGGCTAGGCCTCTTGGGATGGAAGCCTGGAAACTCAAACTAAGGTTGAGGTCTTGGGGTGCGACAGGCCCAATCTGCCAGTGCTGAGGCGGACTCCCCGGTGGCCTGAGTTGAGGGTCGGTGATAGGTGGCTAGTGTGAATCTGGGTTTGTGTTCAGGAGGGGCTCAGATGCTGGGGCTTGCCTTGGGGGGCATGAAGTTATCTTTTGCTCTGAGGTCTGAGTAGCTCCAAATGGCACTGTAACAGCATAGGCAGCCTCCAGACTGCCAGAGTGAGTCTCATGCATCCACAATCTGGCGGGTTTGGGGGCTAGGTCTCTGGGTACGGAAGACTGTACACCCAACCTAGGGTTAGGGTTAAGGCCTAGGGGCATGGCAGTTCTGATATGCTGCTGATATGCTGTGTTGAGGCGGGCTCCCTCAGGGCTGAGTGGATGACATGCATCTGGCGTTGTGGCAGAATCTGGCATTATGTCTGGGGCATTTCCAATGGCGGGTGTGTTTAGGTGCTCATGCACCTTTCTTTCTGGAGGGCAGGCAGAGTCCTGTGTTGTGACTTTGGAATCCCCAGTCTGGAGGGTTAGGGTTAGGGATAGAGGTTCGGAGAGTGTTAGGGTTAGTTGTTAGGGGTTAGGGTTAGGGTTGGGGTTAGGGTTAGGAGTTAGGGGATAGGGTTAGAGGTAAGGTTTAGGGTTAGGCTTAGGGTTAGGCGTATGTCTTAGGGACAAGGCATGTCAGATCTGCCAGCACAGATATGGACTCACCCAAGGGCTGTGTTGAGGGCGGGACTCAGGAGTCTCCTCAGGCCCTGGATTTTTGGACTGGAGGGGCAAAGAAGGTGGGAATCGCCTCTGGGGAGCATGATGGTTTCTACTGCTCCGAGGTTGTTATGTTAGGTTTAGAGGTTAGGGTTAGGTTTTGTGGTTAGGGTTAGTGTTAAGATTAGTGTTAAGGTGGGGCGCCTGGGTGGCTCAGTTGGTTAAAGCCTCTGCCTTCCGCTCAGGTCATGATCTGAGGGTCCTGGGATCGAGACCCACATCAGGCTCTCTTCTCCGCAGGGAGCGTGCTTCGTCCTCTCTGTGCCTTCTTCTGATCTGTCTCTGTCAAAGAAATGAATAAAATCTTAAAAAAAATAAAAAAGATTAGGGTTAGGGTTATGTCTTAGGGACAAGGCATGTTGGATCTGGTAACACTTATATGGGCTCACCCAAGGGCTGAGTTGAAGGCGGGACTCAGGAGGCTCCTTAGGCCCTGGGTATTTTTCCTAGAAGGTAAAGATGGTGGGAATGGCCTCAGGGGAGCATGCTGGTTTCTAGGTCTCTGAGAGTGTTAGATAGCACTAAATGAAATGGTTTATTTCATTTATTCTCCTGGCTGAGAGGCTGAGTCCTGCCATCAGTCTGATGATCCTATCCACTGGGATGGAATTGGGTATCAGGCCTCTGGAGTCCAGAGCCTGACCACCTGAGCTAGGGTATTAGGGTTTGGTCCTGGGAGCATGGCAGGCCTGAGGTGCCAGTGCGGACTCAGGCTCTCCGGAGGGCTGAGTTGAGGGTATTGCTCTGGTGGCCCATCAGGCACTGGGCGGTGGTGTGTGGGTCCTCGGAAGGTGTGGGTGTCTTTAGGGGGCATGGAGGTTTCTCCGGCCAGGAGCGTACTGCACAGGGCCATGTGGGCCATTTTCCTTGTGGGTGGCAGCCGGAGTCCAGCATTGCAAATACAGGGTCCCCAGTCTGGACGGCTAGGGAGCGAGGCCTCTGTGGATCGAAGCATAAACACCCATCCTAGCATTATGGTTAAGTCTTTGGGGCATGGTAACCCCGATCTGCCGATGCTGTGGTGACCCATCCTGATGCCTGAGTTGAGGCTATGTCTGCAGGACCTTTAGACTCTGGTTCCCAGTCCTTGGGAGGGTCCAGAAGTGCTTTGGCCTCAGGGAGACTTGCAGGCTTCTCCTGCTCTGTGGCTTCAGCCCATTTCTAAACGGCACGGTTCATGCTGGGATCATGTGCAATTATGGGGTGCAACTCAGGGGTCACCTATCTGGGGTTTTGAGGACCAGTTGTGGGAGGATGATGCCTGAGCACGAACCTGGGCTAGGGTTAATATTAGGATTAGGGTTAAGGTTATGTCTTAGGGACAAGGCATGTCGGATATGCAAGCACAGATATCAGCTCACCCAAGGGCTGAGATGAGGGCGGGACTCAGGAGGCTCCTTGGGCACTGGGGTTTTGGGCTGTACGGGCAAAGATGTTGGAAATCACCTCAGGGGAGCATGCCAGTTTCTACAATTCTCAGGGCATTAGATAGCACGAAATGAAAGGTCACCTTCTGGCTGAGAGGGTGAGTCCTGCTGTGAGGGTTAGGTTGTAGGGGCATTGCAGCCCCAATCTGCTGGCGCTGTGGTGACCCATCCCAATGCTTGAGTTCAGAGCGTGTGTCTGCAAGACCATGAGACTCCTGGTTCTTGGTCCTTCGGGGCGCTGGAAGTGGGGTGGCCTCAGGGAGACATTCAAATTTATCCCGCTCTGTGGGTTCAGCACAATTCTAAACAGCATGGTTTCCTCCTGGTGTCAGGTTCAATGATGGGGTATCGCTCACGGGTCCCCCATCTGGGGCCTTGGGGACCAGGAGTCAGAGTATGGACGCCTGAACACACAACCTGGGCTTGGTTTAGTATTATGGTTAGTGTTAGGCTTAGGGACAGGGCATGTCGGATCTGCTAGCACAGATACGGGCTCACCCAAGGGCTGAGTTGAGGGCAGGACTCAGGAGGCTCCTCAGGCCCTGGGTTCTTGGCCTGGAGGAGCAAAGCTGGTGGGAATGGCCTCAAGGGAGAATGGCTGGTTGCTACTGCTCTGAGGGTGTGAGAGAACACCAAATGAAAAGGTCTCCTCCTGGCTGAGAACTGAGTCCTGCCAACAGTCTGATGCTCAACCCATGGGGGGAATTGGGTGTCAGGCCTCTGGGTCCAATGCCTGAACACCCAACCTAGTGTTAGGGTTTCGTCCTGGGAGAATGGCAGGCCTGCCAGTGCGGCTCAGGTTCTCCGGAGGGCTGAGTTGAGGGCATTGCTCTGGTGGCCTGTCAGGCTCTGGGTTTGTGGTGTGGCATTTCTTGGAAGGCGTGGGTGGCTTTAGGGGGCATGGGGGATTCTGTGGCCAGGAGCATACTGCACAGGGCCATATGGTCCAGTTTCATCGTGGGTGGCAGCCAGAGTCCTGCATTGGGAATGCAGGGTCCCCAGTCTGGAGGGCTAGGGGTCCAGTCCTCAGGGGACAGAAGCCTGACACCAAACCTAGGGTTAGGGTAGGGTTGTAAGGGCATGGCAGCCCCGATCTGATGGCGCTGTGGTGATGCTTCCCAATGCCTGAGTTGAGGGCGTGAGTCTGTAGCACTGTGAGAGTCCTGGTTCCTGGTCCTTGGGTGTGCCAGAAGTGGCAGTGGCCTCTGGGAGGCATGCAGGTTTCTCCCGCTCTGCGGGTTCAACACATTTCTAAAGGGCAGGGTTTCCTCCTGGGATCAGGCGCAATTATGGGGTGCAGCTCAGGGGTCCCCCATCTGGCCGTTTGGGGGACCAGGCTATGGAGGAGGGATGCCTGAACACACAACCTGGGCTAGAGTTAGTATTAGGGTTAGGCTTAGCGTTAAGTTTGTGTCTTAGGGAGAAGGCATGTGGGATCTGCCAGCACAGATATTGGCTCACTGAAGGGCTGAGTTGAGGGCAGGGCTCCGGAGGCTTCTCAGGCCCTGGGTTTTTGGCCTGGAGGTGCAAAGATGGCGGGAATGGCCTCAGGGCAGCTTGGCCGGTTCCTAGGGCTCTGAGGGTGTTGGAGAGCACCAAATGGAATCTCCTGCTGGTTGAGAAGCTGAGTCATGCCATCAGTTTGATGCTCCCACCCATGGGTGGAATTGGGTGTCAGGGTTCTAGAACCTGAACACCCAACCTAGGCTTAGGGTTTGGTCCTGGGAGAATGGCAGGCCTGATGTGCCAGCACGGACTCAGGCTCTCTGGAGGGCTGGGCTGAGGGCATTGTTCTGGCGGCCCGTAAGGCTAAGGAATTGTGGTGTGGGGGTGCTCAGAAGATGTGGTTGGCTTTAGGGGTCATGGAGGTTTCTCCGGCAAGGAGCGTTCTGCAAAGGTCCATGTGGTCAAGTTTCATCATGGGTGGCAGCCAGAGTCCTACGTTGGGAATATGGGGTCCCCAGTCTGGAGGGCTAGGGAGCCAGTCCTCTGGGGACTGAAGCCTGAACACCCAACCGAGGGTTAGGTTTAGGTCACAGGGGCATGGCGGCCCGGATCTGCCGGCACAGTGATGACCAATCCCGATGCCTGAGTTGAGGACGTGAGTCTGCAGGACCGTGAGACTCCTCATTCCTGCTCCTCAGGGGCGCCGGTATTGGGGGTGGCGTCAGGGAGGCATTCTGATTTCTTCTGCTCTGTAGGTTCAGCACATTCCTTTTTTTTTCACTTTCAATATCTATCTATCTATCTATATTATTTCTTTTCAGCGTAACAGTATTCCTTATTTTTGCACCACACCCAGTGCTCCATGCAACACGTGCCTTCCCTAATTCCCACCACCTTGTTCTCCCAACCTCCCACTCCCCACCCATTCAAGACCCTCAGGTTCTTTTTCAGAGTCCGTAGTCTCTCATGGTTCACCTCCCCTTCCCATTTCCCACAACTTCCTTCTCCTCTCCATCTCCCCATGTCCTCCTTGTTCTTTGTTATGCTCCACAAATAAGTGAAACCATATGATAATTGACTCTCTCTGCTTGACTTATTTCACTCAGCATAATCTCTTCCACTCCCGTCCATATTGCTACAAAAGTTGGTATTCATCCTTTCTGATGGAGGCATAATACTCCATCTTGTATATGGACCACATCTTCCTTATCCATTCGTCCATTGAAGGGCATCTTGGTTCTTTCCACAGTTTGGCGACCGAGGCCTTTGCTGCTATAAACATTGGGGTACAGATGGCCCTTCTTTTCACTCCATCTGTATCTTTGGGGTAAATACCCAGCAGTGCAATTGCAGGGTCATAGGGAAGCTCTATTTTTAATTTCTTGAGTCATCTGCACACTGTTCTCCAAAGTGGCTGCACCAACTTGCATTCCCACCAACAGTGTAAGAGGGTTCCCCTTTCTCCACATCCTCTCCAACACACGTTGTTTCCTGTCTTGCTAATTGTGGCCTTTCTAACTGGTGTCAGGTGGTATCTCAATGTCGTTTTCATTTGAATCTCCCTGATGGCTAGTGATGATGAACATTTTGTCCTGTGTCTGATAGCCATTTGTATGTCTTCGTTGGAGGAGTGTCTGTTCATATCTTCTGCCCATTTTTGGATATGATTATCTGTTTTGTGTGTGTTGAGTTTGAGAAGTTCTTTCTAGATCCTGGATATCAACCTTTTGTCTGAACTGTCATTTACAAATATCTTCTCCCATTCCGTGGGTTGCCTTTTGATTGGTGGACTGTTCCCTTTGCTGTGCAGAAGCTTTTGATCTTGATGAAGTGCCAAAAGTTCATTTTCGCTTTTCTTTCCTTGGCCTTTGGAGACATATCTTGAAAGAAGTTGCTGTGGCTGATATCGAAGAGGTTACTGCCTATGAACTCCTCTAGGATTCTGAGAGAATCCTGTCTCACGTTGAGCTCCTTTATCGAGTTCGAGTTTATCATTGTGTATGGTGTAAGAGAATGGTCGAGTTTCATTCTTCTACATATCGCTGTCCAGTTTTCCCAGCACCATTGATTGAGGAGAATGTCTTTTGTTACATTGAATATTTTTTCCTGATTTCTCGATGATTATATCACAATAGAGTTGGGGGTCCATATCTAATCGGGATCGATTTGGGCAGAGGGCTCATGAAAATTGGCTGGCGTTGGACAACCATGGGGACCGCCTTGTTCCACGTGGTCCAGGACCCTTTCTGCTCGGGGTACGTCGCAGCCACCCGAAAACGCGCCGAGACGATGGGGCCCGGCCGGGGGCCTCAGCGTCGGGGAGCTTGCTCCGAGCAGAGTTGATGGAGGGGCTGTGGTCGGGCATCCGGCTCCGCATTGGAGGGAGGCCAGGGCGCCCGGGAAGGGCTTGGCCTCTCTAGGGGAACAAATGGATGTGTCGCTCCACAGCTGTGTCGCAGCCACGAAAGGGGCCGATGGCCGGGACGGTCGGGGGACACGTGGCGGCGAACTCAGGGTTCCGCATGGGGAGGCCCGCAGGTTCAGGCCCCTGGCAACGGAAGGCTGAGCAAGCAGGCCTGGACCGGGCCCGGCTTTCGGGGCTGGCCCGGCCCAAACTGCCAGCGAAGGGAGGGGACCACCAGAGTCTGAGGAGCGGGAGGCGTCGACTTGCCCACACCAGCCTCACGGAGCTCCTCCTGGAGGTGCCGGAACGCGACGACACGCGATCCCGGGCAGGGCCGCAGGGGGGCTACCCTGCGGCCCTGTGGTGCCCGAAGTGTGTTCGCCGGATATTTTCCGGCCAATTCTCATGAGCGTTCTGCCCAAATTGGGATCGATTTGGGCAGAACGCTCGTGAGAATTGGCCGGCGTTGGGCAGCCCTGGTCAGCGCCCAGTTCCGCGTGGAGCAGGGCCCTTTCTCGCTCGGGGAATGTCGCGGCCACCTGGAAAACGAGTTGCGACGATGTGGCGCGGCCAGCGGCCCCGGCGCCACGGAGTTTTCCCAGAGCAGAGTTGATGGAGGCGCCGTGGCCGGGCGTCCGCCCCCACCGTGGCATGCGGCCGGGGCGCCCGTGGAGGGGGCTGGCCTCTGTGGGGGAACGGATTGATCTCTCACTCCGCGGCTGGGACGAAGTCGCGAAAGGTGCCGCTGTCGCCGGGACGGTCGGGGGGACTCGTGGCGCGGGACTCAGGGTTCCCCATGCGGAGGCCCCCAGGCTCAGGCCCCTGGCAACGGAAGGCTGAGCAAGCAGGCCCGGGCCCGGGCCCGGCTTTCGGGGCTGGCCCGGCCCCCGCTGCCGGCGCCAGGGAGGGGACCCCCGGAGGCTGTGGAGCGGGAGGCGTCGTCTTACCCGGGGCCCGCCTCCCGGAGCTCCTCCTGGCGGTGCCGGAACGCGATGACACGCGATCCCGGACAGGACCCCGGGGGGGCGGCCCTGAGGCCCCCTGGTGCCCGAAGTGTGTTGGCCGGGCGTTTTACGGCCATTTCTCAAGAGCGTTCTGCCCAAATCGGGATCGATTTGGGCACAACGCTCGTGAGAATTGGACGGCGTTGGGCAGCCCTGGTCAGCGCCCAGGGCCGCGTGGAGCAGGGCCCTTTCTCTATCGGGGCATGGCGCGGCCACCCAGAAAACGAGCCGCGACGATGGGGCGCGCCCGGCAGCCGCGGCGCCGGGGTGTTTTCCCCGAGCAGAGTGCATGGAGGCGCCGTGGCCGGGCGTCCGCCTCCGCCGTGGCGGGCGGCCTGGGCGCCCCTGGAGGGGGCTGGCCTCTGTGGGGAAACGGACTGGACTCTCACTCCGCGGCTAGGACGAAGCCGCGAAAGGTGCCGTTGTCGCCCGGACGGTCGGGGGACTCGTGGCGCGGGACTCAGGGTTCCCCATGGGGAGGCCCCCAGGCTCAGGCCCCTGGAAACGGAAGGATGAGCAAGCAGGCCCGGGCCCGGGCCCGGCTTTCGGGGCTGGCCCGGCGCCAGCTGACGGCGCCAGAGAGGGGACCCCCGGAGGCTGAGGAGCGGGAGGCGTCTGCCTCCCCGCGGCACACCTCCCGGAGCTCCTCCTGGCGGTGCAGAATGCGACGACCCGCGATCCCGGACATGGCCCCGGGGGGGCGGCCCTGCGGCCTTGTGGTGCCCGAAGTGTGTTCGCCGGCCTTTTCCGGCCAATTCTCACGAGCGTTCTGCCCAAATCGGGATCGATTTGGGCAGAACGCTCGTGAGAATTGGCCGGCGTTGGGCAGCCCTGGTCAGCGCCCAGTTCCGCGTGGAGCAGGGCCCTTTCTCGCTCGGGGCATGTCGCGGCCACCCGGAAAACGAGCCGCGACGATGGGGCGCGGCCGGCTGCCGCGGCGCCGGGGAGTTTTCCCCGAGCAGAGTGGATGGAGGCGCCGTGGCCGGGCGTCCGCCTCCGCCGTGGCGGGCGGCCGGGGCGCCCCTGGAGGGGGCTGGCCTCTGCGGGGGAACGGAGTGATCTCTCACTCCACGGCTGGGGCGAAGCCGCGAAAGGTGCCGTGGTCGCCGGGACGGTCGGGGGGACTCGTGGCGCGAGACTCAGGGTTCCCCATGCGGAGGCCCCCAGTCTCAGGCCCCTGGCCCCGGAAGGCTGAGCAAGCAGGCCCGGGCCCGGGCCCGGCTTTCGGGGCTGGCCCGGCCCCAGCGGCCGGCGCCAGGGAGGGGACCCCCGGAGGCTGAGGAGCGGGAGGCGTCGGCCTCCCCGGGGCCCGCCTCCCGGAGCTCCTCCTGGCGGTGCCGGAACGCGCCGAGACGCGATCCCGGACAGGGCCCCGGGGGGGCGGCCCTGCGGCCCTCTGGTGCCCGAAGTGTGTTCGCCGGGCGTTTTCCGGCCAATTCTCACGAGCGTTCTGCCCAAATCGGGATCGATTTGGGCAGAACGCTCGTGAGAATTGGCCGGCGTTGGGCAGCCCTGGTCAGCGCCCAGGGCCGCGTGGAGCAGGGCCCTTTCTCGCTCGGGGCATGGCGCGGCCACCCGGAAAACGAGCCGCGACGATGGGGCGCGGCCGGCGGCCCCGGCGCCGGGGAGTTTTCCCCGAGCAGAGTGGATGGAGGCGCCGTGGCCGGGCGTCCGCCTCCGCCGTGGCGGGCGGCCGGGGCGCCCGTGGAGGGGGCTGGCCTCTGCCGGGGAACGGAGTGATCTCTCACTCCACGGCTGGGGCGAAGCCGCGAAAGGTGCCGTGGTCGCCGGGACGGTCGGGGGGACTCGTGGCGCGGGACTCAGGGTTCCCCATGCGGAGGCCCCCAGGCTCAGGCCCCTGGCCACGGAATGCTGAGCAAGCAGGCCCGGGCCCGGGCCCGGCTTTCGGGGCTGGCCCGGCCCCAGCGGCCGGCGCCAGGGAGGGGACCCCCGGAGGCTGAGGAGCGGGAGGCGTCGGCCTCCCCGGGGCCCGCCTCCCGGAGCTCCTCCTGGCGGTGCCGGAACGCGCCGACACGCGATCCCGGACAGGGCCCCGGGGGGGCGGCCCTGCGGCCCTCTGGTGCCCGAAGTGTGTTCGCCGGGCGTTTTCCGGCCAATTCTCACGAGCGTTCTGCCCAAATCGGGAGCGATTTGGGCAGAACGCTCGTGAGAATTGGCCGGCGTTGGGCAGCCCTGGTCAGCGCCCAGGGCCGCGTGGAGCAGGGCCCTTTCTCGCTCGGGGCATGGCGCGGCCACCCGGAAAACGAGCCGCGACGATGGGGCGCGGCCGGCGGCCCCGGAGCCGGGGAGTTTTCCCCGAGCAGAGTGGATGGAGGCGCCGTGGCCGGGCGTCCGCCTCCGCCGTGGCGGGCGGCCGGGGCGCCCGTGGAGGGGGCTGGCCTCTGCGGGGGAACGGAGTGATCTCTCACTCCACGGCTGGGGCGAAGCCGCGAAAGGTGCCGTGGTCACCGGGACGGTCGGGGGGACTCGTGGCGCGGGACTCAGGGTTCCCCATGCGGAGGCCCCCAGGCTCAGGCCCCTGGCCACGGAAGGCTGAGCAAGCAGGCCCGGGCCCGGGCCCGGCTTTCGGGGCTGGCCCGGCCCCAGCGGCCGGCGCCAGGGAGGGGACCCCCGGAGGCTGAGGAGCGGGAGGCGTCGGCCTCCCCGGGGCCCGCCTCCCGGAGCTCCTCCTGGCGGTGCCGGAACGCGCCGAGACGCGATCCCGGACAGGGCCCCGGGGGGGCGGCCCTGCGGCCCTCTGGTGCCCGAAGTGTGTTCGCCGGGCGTTTTCCGGCCAATTCTCACGAGCGTTCTGCCCAAATCGGGAGCGATTTGGGCAGAACGCTCGTGAGAATTGGCCGGCGTTGGGCAGCCCTGGTCAGCGCCCAGGGCCGCGTGGAGCAGGGCCCTTTCTCGCTCGGGGCATGGCGCGGCCACCCGGAAAACGAGCCGCGACGATGGGGCGCGGCCGGCGGCCCCGGCGCCGGGGAGTTTTCCCCGAGCAGAGTGGATGGAGGCGCCGTGGCCGGGCGTCCGCCTCCGCCGTGGCGGGCGGCCGGGGCGCCCGTGGAGGGGGCTGGCCTCTGCGGGGGAACGGAGTGATCTCTCACTCCACGGCTGGGGCGAAGCCGCGAAAGGTGCCGTGGTCGCCGGGACGGTCGGGGGGACTCGTGGCGCGGGACTCAGGGTTCCCCATGCGGAGGCCCCCAGGCTCAGGCCCCTGGCCACGGAAGGCTGAGCAAGCAGGCCCGGGCCCGGGCCCGGCTTTCGGGGCTGGCCCGGCCCCAGCGGCCGGCGCCAGGGAGGGGACCCCCGGAGGCTGAGGAGCGGGAGGCGTCGGCCTCCCCGGGGCCCGCCTCCCGGAGCTCCTCCTGGCGGTGCCGGAACGCGCCGAGACGCGATCCCGGACAGGGCCCCGGGGGGGCGGCCCTGCGGCCCTCTGGTGCCCGAAGTGTGTTCGCCGGGCGTTTTCCGGCCAATTCTCACGAGCGTTCTGCCCAAATCGGGAGCGATTTGGGCAGAACGCTCGTGAGAATTGGCCGGCGTTGGGCAGCCCTGGTCAGCGCCCAGGGCCGCGTGGAGCAGGGCCCTTTCTCGCTCGGGGCATGGCGCGGCCACCCGGAAAACGAGCCGCGACGATGGGGCGCGGCCGGCGGCCCCGGCGCCGGGGAGTTTTCCCCGAGCAGAGTGGATGGAGGCGCCGTGGCCGGGCGTCCGCCTCCGCCGTGGCGGGCGGCCGGGGCACCCGTGGAGGGGGCTGGCCTCTGCGGGGGAACGGAGTGATCTCTCACTCCACGGCTGGGGCGAAGCCGCGAAAGGTGCCGTGGTCGCCGGGACGGTCGGGGGGACTCGTGGCGCGGGACTCAGGGTTCCCCATGCGGAGGCCCCCAGTCTCAGGCCCCTGGCCACGGAAGGCTGAGCAAGCAGGCCCGGGCCCGGGCCCGGCTTTCGGGGCTGGCCCGGCCCCAGCGGCCGGCGCCAGGGAGGGGACCCCCGGAGGCTGAGGAGCGGGAGGCGTCGGCCTCCCCGGGGCCCGCCTCCCGGAGCTCCTCCTGGCGGTGCCGGAACGCGCCGAGACGCGATCCCGGACAGGGCCCCGGGGGGGCGGCCCTGCGGCCCTCTGGTGCCCGAAGTGTGTTCGCCGGGCGTTTTCCGGCCAATTCTCACGAGCGTTCTGCCCAAATCGGGAGCGATTTGGGCAGAACGCTCGTGAGAATTGGCCGGCGTTGGGCAGCCCTGGTCAGCGCCCAGGGCCGCGTGGAGCAGGGCCCTTTCTCGCTCGGGGCATGGCGCGGCCACCCGGAAAACGAGCCGCGACGATGGGGCGCGGCCGGCGGCCCCGGCGCCGGGGAGTTTTCCCCGAGCAGAGTGGATGGAGGCGCCGTGGCCGGGCGTCCGCCTCCGCCGTGGCGGGCGGCCGGGGCGCCCGTGGAGGGGGCTGGCCTCTGCGGGGGAACGGAGTGATCTCTCACTCCACGGCTGGGGCGAAGCCGCGAAAGGTGCCGTGGTCGCCGGGACGGTCGGGGGGACTCGTGGCGCGGGACTCAGGGTTCCCCATGCGGAGGCCCCCAGGCTCAGGCCCCTGGCCACGGAAGGCAGAGCAAGCAGGCCCGGGCCCGGGCCCGGCTTTCGGGGCTGGCCCGGCCCCAGCGGCCGGCGCCAGGGAGGGGACCCCCGGAGGCTGAGGAGCGGGAGGCGTCGGCCTCCCCGGGGCCCGCCTCCCGGAGCTCCTCCTGGCGGTGCCGGAACGCGCCGAGACGCGATCCCGGACAGGGCCCCGGGGGGGGCGGCCCTGCGGCCCTCTGGTGCCCGAAGTGTGTTCGCCGGGCGTTTTCCGGCCAATTCTCACGAGCGTTCTGCCCAAATCGGGAGCGATTTGGGCAGAACGCTCGTGAGAATTGGCCGGCGTTGGGCAGCCCTGGTCAGCGCCCAGGGCCGCGTGGAGCAGGGCCCTTTCTCGCTCGGGGCATGGCGCGGCCACCCGGAAAACGAGCCGCGACGATGGGGCGCGGCCGGCGGCCCCGGCGCCGGGGAGTTTTCCCCGAGCAGAGTGGATGGAGGCGCCGTGGCCGGGCGTCCGCCTCCGCCGTGGCGGGCGGCCGGGGCACCCGTGGAGGGGGCTGGCCTCTGCGGGGGAACGGAGTGATCTCTCACTCCACGGCTGGGGCGAAGCCGCGAAAGGTGCCGTGGTCGCCGGGACGGTCGGGGGGACTCGTGGCGCGGGACTCAGGGTTCCCCATGCGGAGGCCCCCAGTCTCAGGCCCCTGGCCACGGAAGGCTGAGCAAGCAGGCCCGGGCCCGGGCCCGGCTTTCGGGGCTGGCCCGGCCCCAGCGGCCGGCGCCAGGGAGGGGACCCCCGGAGGCTGAGGAGCGGGAGGCGTCGGCCTCCCCGGGGCCCGCCTCCCGGAGCTCCTCCTGGCGGTGCCGGAACGCGCCGAGACGCGATCCCGGACAGGGCCCCGGGGGGGCGGCCCTGCGGCCCTCTGGTGCCCGAAGTGTGTTCGCCGGGCGTTTTCCGGCCAATTCTCACGAGCGTTCTGCCCAAATCGGGAGCGATTTGGGCAGAACGCTCGTGAGAATTGGCCGGCGTTGGGCAGCCCTGGTCAGCGCCCAGGGCCGCGTGGAGCAGGGCCCTTTCTCGCTCGGGGCATGGCGCGGCCACCCGGAAAACGAGCCGCGACGATGGGGCGCGGCCGGCGGCCCCGGCGCCGGGGAGTTTTCCCCGAGCAGAGTGGATGGAGGCGCCGTGGCCGGGCGTCCGCCTCCGCCGTGGCGGGCGGCCGGGGCGCCCGTGGAGGGGGCTGGCCTCTGCCGGGGAACGGAGTGATCTCTCACTCCACGGCTGGGGCGAAGCCGCGAAAGGTGCCGTGGTCGCCGGGACGGTCGGGGGGACTCGTGGCGCGGGACTCAGGGTTCCCCATGCGGAGGCCCCCAGGCTCAGGCCCCTGGCCACGGAAGGCTGAGCAAGCAGGCCCGGGCCCGGGCCCGGCTTTCGGGGCTGGCCCGGCCCCAGCGGCCGGCGCCAGGGAGGGGACCCCCGGAGGCTGAGGAGCGGGAGGCGTCGGCCTCCCCGGGGCCCGCCTCCCGGAGCTCCTCCTGGCGGTGCCGGAACGCGCCGACACGCGATCCCGGACAGGGCCCCGGGGGGGCGGCCCTGCGGCCCTCTGGTGCCCGAAGTGTGTTCGCCGGGCGTTTTCCGGCCAATTCTCACGAGCGTTCTGCCCAAATCGGGAGCGATTTGGGCAGAACGCTCGTGAGAATTGGCCGGCGTTGGGCAGCCCTGGTCAGCGCCCAGGGCCGCGTGGAGCAGGGCCCTTTCTCGCTCGGGGCATGGCGCGGCCACCCGGAAAACGAGCCGCGACGATGGGGCGCGGCCGGCGGCCCCGGAGCCGGGGAGTTTTCCCCGAGCAGAGTGGATGGAGGCGCCGTGGCCGGGCGTCCGCCTCCGCCGTGGCGGGCGGCCGGGGCGCCCGTGGAGGGGGCTGGCCTCTGCGGGGGAACGGAGTGATCTCTCACTCCACGGCTGGGGCGAAGCCGCGAAAGGTGCCGTGGTCGCCGGGACGGTCGGGGGGACTCGTGGCGCGGGACTCAGGGTTCCCCATGCGGAGGCCCCCAGGCTCAGGCCCCTGGCCACGGAAGGCTGAGCAAGCAGGCCCGGGCCCGGGCCCGGCTTTCGGGGCTGGCCCGGCCCCAGCGGCCGGCGCCAGGGAGGGGACCCCCGGAGGCTGAGGAGCGGGAGGCGTCGGCCTCCCCGGGGCCCGCCTCCCGGAGCTCCTCCTGGCGGTGCCGGAACGCGCCGAGACGCGATCCCGGACAGGGCCCCGGGGGGGCGGCCCTGCGGCCCTCTGGTGCCCGAAGTGTGTTCGCCGGGCGTTTTCCCGGCCAATTCTCACGAGCGTTCTGCCCAAATCGGGAGCGATTTGGGCAGAACGCTCGTGAGAATTGGCCGGCGTTGGGCAGCCCTGGTCAGCGCCCAGGGCCGCGTGGAGCAGGGCCCTTTCTCGCTCGGGGCATGGCGCGGCCACCCGGAAAACGAGCCGCGACGATGGGGCGCGGCCGGCGGCCCCGGCGCCGGGGAGTTTTCCCCGAGCAGAGTGGATGGAGGCGCCGTGGCCGGGCGTCCGCCTCCGCCGTGGCGGGCGGCCGGGGCGCCCGTGGAGGGGGCTGGCCTCTGCGGGGGAACGGAGTGATCTCTCACTCCACGGCTGGGGCGAAGCCGCGAAAGGTGCCGTGGTCGCCGGGACGGTCGGGGGGACTCGTGGCGCGGGACTCAGGGTTCCCCATGCGGAGGCCCCCAGGCTCAGGCCCCTGGCCACGGAAGGCTGAGCAAGCAGGCCCGGGCCCGGGCCCGGCTTTCGGGGCTGGCCCGGCCCCAGCGGCCGGCGCCAGGGAGGGGACCCCCGGAGGCTGAGGAGCGGGAGGCGTCGGCCTCCCCGGGGCCCGCCTCCCGGAGCTCCTCCTGGCGGTGCCGGAACGCGCCGAGACGCGATCCCGGACAGGGCCCCAGGGGGGCGGCCCTGCGGCCCTCTGGTGCCCGAAGTGTGTTCGCCGGGCGTTTTCCGGCCAATTCTCACGAGCGTTCTGCCCAAATCGGGAGCGATTTGGGCAGAACGCTCGTGAGAATTGGCCG